>NC_090822.1:549067-727658 GCF_000390325.3 Nicotiana tomentosiformis
TCACTAGGAATTTGTAATGCCCATACCGTGTCCGAAAAGCTGTTTTAGGGACATCAGATGCCCTAATCTTTAATTGATGGTAACCAGACCTCAAATCGATCTTTGAAAATACCTTGGCATCCCTGAAGCTGATCAAATAAGTCATCTATTCTTGGCAGCAGATATTTGTTCTTAATAGTTGTTCATGATCGATTACCGAATTGCCAATTAACCTCATGTTAACAAAAATCTCGTTTCAAACATTCATAATACTAATAACGAGATGCGAGGCATGAACACCTCATAATTATTTACCCGAATTAACGAGTCACATTTAACGCCACCTGGGCGGGCACCTACCTCATAGGTTACAACTCAATATTACAACACGAATTTGGCAAGTATGCACAGAGAATTTCATATAAATATTTTTAAATAAGCCTAGCGGGCATGACTCCCTATTAGTACTATCGTACAAATTTAATTTCACAAGGGAGAATTTAAACACAAGAATTTTTATCACAAGGATGTCGTCCTTATATAACTTCTACAGCAGCTCATAGCCCGGTCTAAACATATCAATTTATTTTAAAATGTGAGGACCTCAGCCTCAGTTCTGAATCACAAATAATATGCACATCTTGCCAATCGAAACTTTCCATTTTATCCTTTTAAATAAATTTCATTAAACAAAATCACAACATATAATGAAGCACACACCGGTAGGGCATATAATTCACAATTTGTAATTAATTATCCAGAAATACATCAAAACATACCGAAATAAGTACCAGAAAGGCACCTTTAGCCTCACAGATCTTATTAGAGTCCATCATGGAATGATAGGTGTAGTTATCTCCATAAAACCTCCCAACAGAAGTAGACACATAACTAGATTATAGAATTACGAAGCCCACTCATAAGTAGAGCACAATAGGAGGACTCGTCTTGATACTCAGAACCGAATCAAGTTAAGGAAATTATTTCTTTATTTTAAATCGAGGTCGTACCCATAACGACACCATCTGATGTAACGACCTCCGTCATACCATAAAAAAAATATAACAACGACAGGGTCTCCACCTCTAGGACGCCTTCTACCCGCCTGTCCTCCATCTCTAACGGTCTAACCTCCACTTCTAGGTACCTGACCCCTGCCATAAGTACCCCTGCCTCCAGACGAGGCACCACCAAAATCACCGAACTGACGAGGCCTCTTATCAGACCTCTACCCTCTCTCCTGTGAAAGAACCATCTCGATCCTCCTCGAGACATTAGCAGCCGCCTGAAAAGAAATCTCACTTCCGGTATCCTTGGCCATCTGAAGCCTGATAGGGTGAGTGAGTCCCTCAATAAACCCCCCTCAGCCTCTCTCCCTCAGTAGGTAGTAAAGGAGAGCATAACGGCCAAATCCACAAAACGGGACTCATACTGAGTAACAGTCATACTTCCCTCTTCATAGGCTTGGCACGAACACCTGTGGAGAATTATCTCTCACAAGGCCAATTTCTTCTTTTGTTACGCTGAATCAACACTGTTGAGCTGACCTATTTCTTAACACAATCTTCGAATCTTCTTTGGGGTAACCCTTACCCCCATTTATAAACAACGATCACAAAAGTAGAGCTCCATACCGGCAAATCTTGGCACAAACCACATAGTCTAGAATCTCGTCAACCACTGTACTTCCTCCGAAGCATCCCAAAATCCGCAACCATGACGTCCACGCTGAGTAGATCTTCTGTAAATTTAAAGTTATTTCTCTAACTCCTTTGGTACTGAAGTATAGAATTAGTAAGTAGGCGGACATATCGCAAGTACCAACCTTATCCTCTACAAAATCTCAGGCCTTAAACATGTGTAAATTTTTGGGGAACCTTTCAGTACCACATATATACATTTCAGGCCAAAACTGATATAACACATGACTCACAATCCATTCATTGATAGTGGACTCCCCCACTCGACGCGAAGTCATAGTTCACCATGTCCGATGGTTCACAATATGTTACTTCACAACTCATATAAATCAACCAGATGCCAAGGTACGTTGCACCCCCCACATTATTCACTGGGTGATCTCTTTATACGTCCGCATCTTCAGTCGGAATCACACATTGAGGCAATGTTTTAGCATCTCTGGCTCCCTCGTAGTTCATCTGCGGCATCACGAACCATCGACGCACAACTGATACCGAGTGCGCAATGTCATACACGAGTAGATACAAAGGAATACGAGATATATGTTTCAAGAAAAATCAATGCCGCACGATAAGGAATGAAAGAAGTGATATTGTTCCTAAACTTCATAGCCTCTAAGAGATAAGTACAGACGTGTCCGTACCAATCCTTCAGACTGTACTAAGCATTCTCGTGATTCGTGAGACCTATGTAACCTAGTGCTCTGATACCAACTGTCATGACCCGAAATTTCCCACCGACGGGACCGTGATGATGCCTAGCATTTCACTTGCTAGGCAAGCCAATGTTAGAGAATCATTAAACCAATTCCTTATTTCCATTCAGTAATTAACAATAATTAACTAAGATGAAATATAATAAGTGCGGAATATCATAAAACTGTATGAATTACTACCACCTGGATCTGGAGTCACAATTCACGAGCATTCTAGAATTTACTACAAGTAATAGTCTGGAAGAAATACAACTGTCTGAATGAAAGAAAACAATAGTGAAATAAAAATTAGACGGGGACTTCAAGGTCTGTGAACGCCGACAGATCTACCTTGAGTCTCCGGACAGCGGACCAATAGCAAAATCTCGATCAACCTGAGCCGGTATCAAAGTCTGCACAGAAAGTGCAGAGTGCAGTATCAGTACAATCGACCCCATGTACTGGTAAGTGTCGAGCCTATCCTCGACGAAGTAGTGACGAGGCTAAGGCAAGGCACCTACAAATCAACCTGTACAATTTAACGGTGTATATACAAATAATATAAATGAAGAACTAAACAGGAAATATCGGGAGAGAAACATACTGAGGGGAATACGAGATAAAGAACTACAACAGAATGATAACCGAAGCAGTGAATATACCATGAATCAACAAGAATATTGAAAACAGTAAAAAAAAATGCACGGCATCACCCTTCGTGCTTTTACTCTCAATCTCACCATAAAATCAATAGAAACGGTACGGCATCACCCTTCATGAATTAACTCACATATCATGGCACGACATCACCCTTCGTGCTTTTACACTCACAATATGGCATGGCATAACCCTTCATACATTAACACTCACAATATGGCACGGCATCACCCTTCGTACATTAACACTCACAATATAGCACGGCATC
The DNA here is from genome assembly GCF_000390325.3 of Nicotiana tomentosiformis. Lineage (NCBI taxonomy): Eukaryota > Viridiplantae > Streptophyta > Magnoliopsida > Solanales > Solanaceae > Nicotiana > Nicotiana tomentosiformis. The sequence goes on from NC_090822.1 coordinate 552,367, forward strand.
ACCCTTCGTGAATTAACACTCTCCCTTACCATAATACAATGCATAAATAATAATAGGGAGATAGAATAACAAGTACAAACCTTACTTCAACATTTGGTTCCACAATATAAATCTCAACTTTTAAATAAATACTCGATTTCCAACAGAAAATCCGTAAACATGATAATGACGATCAATTTAACAACACTAGTGTAAACATGTAGCAATTAGGCATAGGAAGAGACAATATAAGAAAACGGAAGAAACGTGGAAAAACAGGTAAATTGGCGGCGTATAAGTACTCATCACCTCACATATATGCCACTCACATCAATTTCACTTAGCAAATAATCTAAGGTTCCTAATTTCCTCAAGTCAGGGTTAGACACAACACTTACCTCGCTCCGAAGGTCACTTTATTCTCAATCACAGCTTTTCCTTTGGAATTCACCTCCAAATCACTCGTATCTATTCAAAAATGACTCAATAATATCAAACATTGCTAAAGGAATCAAGTTTAATGAAAAATTACAGATTTCCCAAATTTGCCTCCAAAAAGTCAAAAAATCGACCCCGGGCCCGCTTGGTCAAAACCCGAGGTTCGGACTAAAATCCATTTACCCATTCACCCCCGTGCCCGAATATATAATTTGTTTTGGAATCCAACCTCAAATTGAGGTCTAAATCCCCAAATTTCCAAAATCCCTAGTTTCTACCCAAAACGCCTAATTCTACCATGAAAACCTTAGATTTTAGGTTGAAATCTTGTAAAATGTAGTGAAAGATTGAAAAAAACCAGTTTAAAATCACCTACCTATGATTTGGGGAAGAAAAGGTCTTTGGAAAAATCGCCTCTTGTGTTTTAGGTCTTGAAAATTTGGGAAATGAATGAAAATTCCCGTCCAAAAGTCATTTTGATCAGCTGCAGATGTCGCATTTGCAACCTGAGCTTCGCAAATGTGAAGGAGTCATTGCAAATACGAAGCCCTTCACACTTCTACTGCCTTCGCAAATGCGAAGATAAGTTCGCAAATGCGAACCTTGAATCTTCGCAAATGTGACTAAATGATCGCATTTGCGATCACTGCCCTTCCCCGACTCCCTTCGCAAATGCGAAAGAAAACTTGCAAATGCGAAAACTATTGGCCCAGCTTCTCTTCGAATTTGCGATGAGAAGCTCGCAAATGCAAACCTCTCAGAGGTCGCAATTGCGATGCCTGATCTCGCAAATACGAGATCAGAGGCCTGCAATAATATCAGATGCACCAGCAGTGTTTTCCAAGCCAAATCTCACTCTGTAGCCTATCCGAAACTCACCCGAGCCCTCGAGGTTCTAAACCAAAGGTAGACACCAGTCTAAAAATATCATACGAACTTGCTCGCGCAATCAAATCGCCAAAATAACACTTAGAACTATGCATTTAGCACCAAATCAAATGCAATTTTCAAGAACACTTTAAAATTCATATCTTCTCAACTGGACGTCCGAATCACGTCAAATCAATTCTGTTTTTCACCAAATTTTACAGACAAGTCTTAAATATCATAATGAACCAGTACCGGAATCCGGAACCAAAATACGGACCCGATACTAACAATGCCAAATATCAATTAATTCTTAAAAATAATTAATTTTCAAACTTTTAATTTTCATCAAAAATTCATAACTTGAGCTAAGGACCTCCGAATTCAATTTCAGGCATATGCCCAGGTCCCATAATTCGATACGGACCCACCGGGACTGTCAAAACATAGATCCAGGATCGTTTACCAAAATATATTGACCAAAGTCAACTAAAATTAATTTTTAAGGTATAAATTCTTATTTTCATCAATTTTCAACATAAAAGCTTTCCAGAAACCTGCCCGAATTGCGCACGCAAATTGAGGAGGGTAAAAATGAGATTTTTAAGGCTTAAGAGCACAGATTCGAGTTCCAAAATATAAAATGACCTTTTGGATCATCACAGCACAAGTCGAAGCATAGTGCGCCTTCTGGAGTGCGCACCCTTCTCAGGTGGTACCGAATGATGCTAGCGTTCTTCTAAACATATGAAAACGTCCATGCTGTCTAAATATTGTGACCCCATCCAAGCAAAAATTGTAACACGCAACATGTTCCTTATGTGGGTAACAAACATCTAGCTCAAGCAGTGCTCGACACAATCAAGAACTCTTCAAAACCCATCCTCACATAACCAAGCCATTAGAACTGAATTTCCCCAACTCAACCAAGTCAGGCAAGCCGTCCAACCCAATAGTATTACCAAAAAACACCAATAATGCATCACCACACCAAAGGAACTAATTACCTTTATTACTATCCTGACCCAACATGACCAAGCTGACACATTTCATTGAATCCTCCTCGACTTTCCTTCAAGTTAATAATTGTCCTTGCCAGTACACTACGATCCTAAACCAAAGCTCACTTCAAGAGATCCTAGCACGAACCACTTCGTCCGAAAGCCTATAAACCGATGGGTTTTCTCTGAAGCACCTAATAATGCCGCAATTGAGATACCACTCTGAAGAGATCTTCTATGAATCTGAAGTTGTTTCTCTAACCTCTCTGATACTAAAATGTAGAATTAATAATGATACAGAAATACCGCAAGTCTCAGCACTATCCCATGTAAGTCTTAGATTTTTGGCAATATACAATTTCGGGGAACTTTTCAATACCACATATATATACCTAAAACCAAAATTGATATAACATATGACCATGCAATCTGATTGTCGATACTAAACTCCCCCACTCGGCGTGAAGCCGTAGGACACAACATCCGATGATCCACAATTACAATCTTCATAAGATCATACATCACCAATAAGATACCAGAACCCGATGCACTCTACATGTGAACAACTAAAATATCAATCAATACATCCCTGTCCTCAGTCTGGACAACACGTTCACACAATGATCGAGCATCCATGGCCCCCCTTGTAGCCCATCCGCAGCATTACAAACCGTCGATGCATAGCTTATACCGAGTATGCAACATCATATACGAGTGTGTATAAGGGAATATTGTAAGGCCCCGTAAATTTTTTCCTAAAACCCAGGATTTCCGTGATGCCAAAATAGGCCTATTCTGCGTCCTATTCTATGACCGCAGAACCACTATGCGGACCGCAGAATGGTCGCAGAGTGGGTCAGTTTTCTAGGTCATTTTGATGTCAAATTTTGCGGCCATTATGCGACCGCATAACCACTTCGCGTTCCGCACTCTTGTCGCATATCCCGCTTTGGAATTTCTCGGATGGAGGTTCTGCGGTGCATTATGCGACCGCAGAATAGGTCTGCGGGTCATATAGTGACCGCAAACCGGGTCAGTCACGCCCAGTTTTGGAGGCCAAATTATGCGGTCGATATACGGACCGCATATCAATTATGCGATGGCAGAACCTGTTCCGGAGCTTCATTTTTGGGGTTTTTAAACCTGACCCTATTCCGTTAAAACACCTACCTTGGGCTATTTTGAACCTATTTTCTGATATTTTTAGAGTGAGAGAGAGGATCCTAGAGGGAGAAAGTGATCTTCATCAAATTGCTCTTCAATTCTCACTTAAAACCTTGAATATTATCAAGAGAGGCACCTAGGTCTTCTTCCTAAGAGGTAAGATTCTATCACCCAAACTCTTAATTTCAAAATGTAACTAGAATGGGCCGTTAGTAAGGTAATTCATGGGGATTGGAGTGCTTACCTTGCATGCATTTGTTCCTAAGGTATGTGGGGAGGTTGTGAGTTAAAGATAGAAAATAATGGGGTGTGGGTTGGTAGAGTCTTTCATAAAAAGGGGAATGAAACCTTAATACACATATAGTGTTTGATAGAATGCTCAAGTGAGCTAGAATTATGATCGTTTTCCTAATTTTGGGTTTAATTTTGCTATATTGCTAAAATAGATTGAAGTTGCTAATATTCCGGAACGTCTTAGAGTTTTAAGAGGCTCAATTGAGGTATGTTGGCTAAACCCCCTTCTTCTTAGAATGGAATCCTACGGTGTTCATGTAATTAGAATAAGTCCTTGATCATTATTGAATGGGCTATTCCTAATGTGGTTGTGTTGAAGGATGTATGTTCAATACTTATTCTAAATGCTTCATCATTGAGGATGTGTTCAAAATGTGGAATAAGTGTTAGAAATGTTAAGACTTCATATCAAGATCGAAATAACGATTGTTATGCCAAATTGTATGAAAAGCCTATATGTGCCTAAGATTTTCCCAAATTGCTCATATATGAATTTAATGTCTTGAATGGGAAGCCCTATTGTTGTTGATAATGATAATGATATTTGAATGTGAAAAAGGGAACTGGAACTATGAAATACGGCCAAGTGCCAAGAATGACTTTGTAATTGTGATCACTAGTGCCAATGAATTGAAAAGATATGAAAGAAGTATGATGTGAATTGATTGACTGAAAAAGGTAACGTCTTGGGGGAGACGGCCTAGCCAATCGGGCCGTGATAGGACACAATACCGCACACATGATGGTGACTGTGATGAGAAATGATAATTGAAATTGTGGTTATGGTTGATGTCTCAAATGGGATGACCTAGCCGATCAGGTCGAGATTAGAGTCTGTGTAAGAATACAGAGGTATTGTGAATTGTGTTATATCGGCACTAAAGATCACCCAACCTAATAAGATGGAGATCGACTTGAGAACTGATGTGATCCTTATTTGATGTTTTAGAATTGTTTGAAGCCCTTATTGAACTCATGACTGTTTTCCCTTGTATTATTATTCATCCTATTAAGATGGTGTTTAGCTTTACATACTAGTACTATTTGACAGTATTAACAACCCTTTTGCCGGGGGCGCGACATCTTTAAATGGATGCAGGTGGTTCCATAGCAAGCATTGTTGATCAGTGATAGCAGTACACCTTCCTCCTAGCAAACTTGGTGAGCCCCACCTCATTCCGGGGTGATGTATCTTTTGTACATTTTGTTATTACGTTTTGAGGTATAGCCGGGGCCTTATTGCCGGCACTATCTTAACTCTCTTTTGTATCTCTTAGAGGCTCCACAGACACTATGTGGGTTGTACATGGGTGCTAGAAAAATCAAACAGATTATGTTGTGTTTTGATCTCTTGTTCCACTTTAGACTATAAAAAGGTGTGCATTTTGAGACTTAAAAGTGAAGTAATTAATAGAAACGTTTTGGTATTGTATTCATGATCTCCCTATTGTCTAATTAATGAATATATATCACCTCTTTTTCCATGATTGAGTTTGGAGTAGAAAGTATCTAGTAAGCTTGCTCGGCCGGGTTCGCTCGGTTGAGCGCCGGTTGAGCTCCCCGAGTTTGGGACGTGACAAATATAAGATATATTCTTCAAGCTGAATCAATGCCGCATGATTAGGAATTAAAGAAGTGGGATTTCATATAGTTTCATAGCCTATCGAAGATAAGTATAGACATCTCTGTACCGATCCGCAAGACTATACTAAACTTGCTTATGACTCGTAGAACTATGAAACTAGAGCTATGATACCAACTTTTCACGACTCCAAATTCCCACCTTAGGATGTCGTGATGGCACCTAGTATCTAAGACTAGGTAAACCTAACACATGCTGAGTTAATAAAAGAATTAAACTATTTAATCATTAAATCATAAACTAGTAAATGACATACGTAACTTCAATGGCCAATAGTTATATATTTTCCAAAACCGGTAGTAGGGAGTCATAAGCTCTACTTAAATATACTAGAATTTCTATATGTTGTTTGGATTTACAATTTAACAGTTACATAAGGAAGTAAGATGGTGACTCCGAGGCCTACGGGCGTCAAGCAGGCCTTAAAGTCTCTGTCGCGCAGACGCAACTCTCAATATCACGATCAAAAATACCTAGATCTGCACAGAAATGTACAGAAGCGTAGCAAGAGTAAACCACAATGGTACCCAGTAAGTATCAAGCCTAACCTCGATAGAGTAGTGACGATGCTAGGTCAAGACACCTACTAGACATATAAATATGTACAAGATATGCATGAATCTAACAATGGAAAAAATATTAATATAAGGCTAATGGCGGAAACATTATTGATCTACAACTAACAATGAAATAATATAAACGCAAATATGGATAAAGAAAAGCTCTGGATTTAATCCCATAGAGATGATAAATCTTTGGCCTGCAAATTCACTGAATGAATATTACCTTTCGATGATCTTGAATCTGATCAATATCATGAATAACAATATCTGAACTATCAAATCAATTCGTCGTCGAGAATTGAATAGTATGAAATCTATTTTTCAACTTCAAACTAGTAAGTGAGGTTCCATAAATCCGTAGCCAAAAAAATATTTTTTTTTTTTTTTACTGGAAAGTATTTTCTTATATTAAATTTTGTATTGGACAAGAAAGGAATTTCCCTTGTGTATGCACGCCTCAAAAATGTATAGTACTTGATTCCATTAAATGCATTAGGGGCAATCGAAAAAGCCAGCATTTCTTGGAATACTGACTATAATGCTACCAATAATTGTACTAATCCAACCGCATATGTCTTTCTCCTACCAAAAGGAGAGAAAAAAAAATAAGGATTTCTCCTTTGCTTTGACAATGAAATTCTGCCCCCAGTCCGCTTCATAAAATTCAAAAAAGAGAGAGATTTATTGATATATTTATTGGATCCGTCAGGACTGACGGGGCTAGAACCCGCAACTTGCGCCTTGACATGGCGGTGCTCTGAACAATTGAACTACAATCCTAGGGAAATATGGGATCTAGTAGAAAATTTGATTCTTTTTAATCGCGGGATCGGGTATTTCTAAAGTACAAAGGGGGTTATATCATCTCATGGAGCATTGGCGAATTATTTGGTCAAGCTAGATTTGAACCAGCGTAGACATATTGCCAACAAATTTACAGTTCGTCCCCATTAACTGCTCGGGCATCGACCCAGGAAGAATCAATTTTAGACTTATTGGTAATCCATGATCAACTTCCTTTCGTAGTACACTACCCCCAGGGGAATTCGAATCCCCGCTGCCTCCTTGAAAGAGAGATGTACTAAACCACTAGACGATGGGGGCCTACTTGACCAACCGCCATCATACTATGATCATAGTATGATCAGTTTTTTAAAATTGTCAATATAATCGAATGATTCTATTCGAGGGATCTTTCCCCATTTTACAATTGCATGGAATTTCTTTTTTATTCGTCATTGATGAATTATTCATTAGAATCGCCATTAGAAATCTAGTAGTAGTATTTTTTGTATTTTGGAATTATTTCAATTGAATTTATTTCGATTACTTTAGTTTAGATTATTTAGTATTTCGAATTTTATTTAGAATTTTCTTTTTTTATTTATAAATAAAAAAAGTAATAAATACAAAAAAATAGAAATAATAAGAAAGAGTAGGATTTTTGCAGGGAATGATTTGTCCGTCAGAAAAGGAAAAAGGTGTGAAATTCGATTTCTTTCACTTTCATTTGATTCATTGTTAAGACGAGATATCCTTATCTCTCTTCCACCAAGACAGAAAATTAACAAACGAGAAATCTAGCAAGCGAGATCAAGAAGAAAATTCTTTTTTCTCCAAGAATTTAGTTCAGGAGACAAGTAGATACTCTTCATTCCATGATTCGATGAAATATCTTGAATTTTATGTTGAATTGTTAGGTGTATGCACATGTATCAATCAAGTGAATTTTGTTCTGGTGGGATCAATTCAATAAAAGAAAAAAAGCAATTCGAGTCGCTCTTGAAATAATTCATTGCATTTTATCCTAGACTTCCTAGGTAAATCCATTTTATTATTCAACATCTTTTTTTGATTCCAGATCAAAGATTAATTTTATCATTAATTTCTATATAGATTATATATCTATATTATATTAAGTAGATTGTAGATTTCGATGTATATCTATTAGATCGTGGCTTCATGTACCAAATATTTCAATATCGTTGTATTCGGTATTTTTGTTTTGTTCCAACAGTGTGATGAAGAATAGATCCGAGAAAGAGACTTTCATTTCCAGTCTCTTATTTATTTTATTTTTATTGAATTTTCGATTTTCTAAAAGGAAAATCTAAAAGGAAAAATAGTAGATTATCTCTTTTTCTAACAGATAAAAGGATCTAAAAATAAATATTCGATCGAACTGCCTTTTTTCCTTCGATCCGTGGAAAGATATACTCTGGGGTTTTAGATTTATTTATATGAAGTATGAAGGAAAGGGATCGCTTGGTCCTTGAAGAATTCTTTCAAAACAAAGGATTGATTGAATTGTCTTATTAGGACAATTCATGGTTCATATGCTTAGTCAGAAGGAATAATCCAATGGAGTTCATAGATTTACCTAGGTCAGTTTATGGGATAATCAATAAAGGATTTGTATCTTCGAAACCCATTGGAAAGGGCAGTGCAAGAGAAATCATACAAAAATGATCGAATCTCCGGACGCCCCGAAAAAGATATGAGGTGCTCGGAAATGGTGGAAGTAGTTGAATAGGAGGATCACTATGACTATAGCCCTTGGTAAGTTTACCAAAGATGAAAATAATTTATTTGATATTATAGATGACTGGTTACAGATGGACCATTTTATTTTTGTAGGCTGGTCTGGTCTATTGCTCTTTCCTTGTGCATATTTTGCTGTAGGGGGTTGGTTCACAGGTACAACCTTTGTAACTTCATGGTATACCCATGGATTGGCCAGTTCTTATTTGAAAGGCTGTAATTTCTTAACTGCCGCAGTTTCTACTCCTGCCAATAGTTTAGCACATTCGTTGTTGTTACTATAGGGTCCTGAAGCACAAGGAGATTTTACTCGTTGGTGTCAATTGGGGGCTCTGTGGACTTTTGTTGCTCTCCATGGAGCTTTTGGCCTAATAGGTTTCATGTTACGTTAATTAGAGCTTGCTCAATCTATTCAATTGAGACCTTATAATGCAATCGCATTCTCTGGTCCAATTGCTGTTTTTGTTTATGTATTTCTGATTTATCCACTGGGTCAGTCTGGTTGGTTCTTTGCACCTAGTTTTGGTGTAGCAGCTATATTTCGACATATTTATTTATTTTATTATTATGAGAATCAATCCTACTACTTCTGGTTCTGGGGTTTCCACGCTTGAAAAAACAAACTCGGGGCATGTCGTCCAAATTATCGGTCCGGTACTAGATGTAGCCTTTCCCCAGGGCAAGATGCCGAATATTTATAACTCTCTGGTAGTTCAAGGTCGAGATAGTATTGGTCAACCAATTAATGTGGCTTGTGAGGTACAACAATTACTAGAAAATAATCGAGTTAGGGCTGTAGCTATGAGTGCTACAGACGGTCTAACGAGAGGAATGGAAGTGATTGACACAGGAGCTCCTATAAGTGTTCTGGTCGGGGGAGCGACTCTGGGACGAATTTTTAACGTGCTCGGAGAGCCTGTTGATAATTTAGGGACTATAGATATTAGTATAATGTCTCCTATTCATAGAGCTGCGCCCGCCTTTATACAGTTGGATACAAAATTATCTATTTTTGAAATAGGAATTAAAGTAGTAGATCGTTTAGCCCCTTACCGCCGTGGAGGAAAAATCGAACTATTCGGGAGAGCTGGAGTGGGTAAAACAGTACTTATTATGGAATTGATTAACAATATTGCTAAAGCTCACGGGGGCGTATCTGTGTTTGGCGGAGTGAGTGAACGTACTCGGGAAGGAAATGATCTTTACATGGAAATGAAAGAATCTGGAGTGATTAATGAAGAAAATATTGCAGAATCAAAAGTGGCCCTAGTTTACGGTCAGATGAATGAACCACCGGGAGCTCGTATGAGAGTTGGTTTGACTGCCCTAACTATGGCGGAATATTTTCGAGATGTTAATGAACAAGACGTACTTCTATTTATTGACAATATCTTCCGTTTCGTCCAAGCAGGATGTATTAAAAGGGGTAATAGAGAAGCAACATAATTAGGACACCGATGAGATATGAATAAACTCAAATAAGGAGGAACCAATGACAACTTAAATAATCAAATCGTTCCCAACGCATGGGCCTAAAACAAGGATTACCCAGAGGCACCACATCTCGTAAATCACAAATCACGGACCACAATTTTCAAATCTTACACGTATGGCACCTCGTGCCCACAATAACAATTACCTTCACACGGCAAGGCCCATGTGCTACCATGTACATTGCACCGTAACAAATATCAATTAAAATGATCGAGAGTTATATTTAAACACCATAAAGCATAATAACAATCTTGAATAAAGTAAGGCGTCAAATGAAATAATGAGTTTATTTTAGAAATCAATTAAAGTAAAATAAAATAAAATATATACAAAATAGAGTATCATATGGGTTTAGTTTAGAAATCAATAAAACTGAGTAAAATGTCATATTTAAACAAAGCAAAACATCAGTTAAATTAACAAATTAAATATAGAATTTGTTAAAAGAGAAACATGAAAACAATTTTAAGTAAGGTAACTAATCAACAAGGTGTTGAGTGTAATTTGAGAATCGAATTGTAGTAAAAAGGGTGATAACCATATAAACTAATAAGGCACCGAGTGAGATAACGAGTTCTATCTTAAGAGACACATAGAATAAAGCATGTCAATAATTTTATTATTTAAATTATTATGTTACCAACAACTCAACAAAATATGATATAATGACTCCACGCAATTAAATTCACATTGACAATCAATTTATCAAGTTATAACGAAGGCACATATTGACATGTTAAAGCAATACAATAAATCACGTAGAATATATGACTCACACAAGAATCCACAATCGTTCCAACACCAAGATAACAACGAATAACCAAACACAATCAAAATGCGAATGAATGATTCAAGGAAGAACAATAACAACAAGAATCACAGTCGAGGTACTGCCTCGAAATCACATTTCACAAGTCATAATCACAATCTTTCCTTATACCGCCACGTGAGCCTTACATTTAGATAGTTTTGAAAATATTTTTCCGAAATAGCTACACGCACTTTAGCCCACCTTATGTCGGCGCGTAGCTTCAAGTAATTCCCTTACTAGCAACACACATATAAATTCCACCTTATGCCGCCGCATTCACATTAACCCCTATTCTTATACCGCCGCATGCGCATCAATATCACAACACAATAACAACTCGCACCATAAGTGCCCATATGCCACAACTTGCCAAAAATCATCAGTACCAAAGTTTCAACAACATATAGCCCACGGCTCAACCACGATATGAACAAGAATCTCAATAATAACAAAATAAAGGTGAATAGCTCAACAAGAAAGATACCTCAACAATTAACAACTTCGCCTCAATGTGGTAACGACTTTCACAACTTCAACACCAATAACTCAACAAGAAAATTTTCCATGAAATAACAACCTCAAATAAGGTAATTCAATAATTAAAGAATTAACAAGACAATAAGGAAGGCAATTACTTCAACTAAAGCATGTAAGAGCAAAATAACAAGTAAGAGATCAAGCAAGTGTTAACAATGTCAAATAAAACATGTAAGGATATAGATTAACAATGAAAGATATAACATATTATGTCAATTTAATTAAATGCATGAAAAGAATTTAAATAGCCTAAACCGGTCAAATACCATAGCCCGTGTACCCACTCGTCACCTTGCGTACACAGCTTTCACATAACACAAATAGCACAATCAACCCAAATCATAAGGGGTAGTTCCCCCGCACAAAGTTAGGCAAGATACTTACCTCAAATAATCTATATCAATACATTAATAAGTCCTTCCCGTTTGAAATAACCTCTGGACGGCTCGAATCTAACCAAAATAACATAATATCATAAATAAAAGTCATAGGAAATAATTTCGGATAATAAAGATTCAATCTTTAATGAAAACCAAAAAGTCAACCCCGGGCCCGCACTTTGGAATCCGACAAAACTCAAAAACTTTGAACACCCACACCGATACGAGTCCAATCATACCAAAATCATTCAATTCCTACCTCAAATCGACCTTCAAACCATCAATTTATATTTTAGAAAGTTTTTACTAAAATCCCCAATTTTCCAATTCAAATTATTAATCAAACATTAAAATCGAGGTTGGAATCAAGAAAAAATAATAAATCTGAGTCAAAATACTTACCCCAATCCAAGTAGTAAAAATCTCATCCAAAATCGCCCAAAACCGAGCTCCAAAACCTTGTGAGAAAAAGTAACTAAATTCAACAAGAAAAAAATGCAGCAGCTGTCCAACTTGATTCCGGTCCTAGATGACCCCGAAACTTACGTGTGATAATCCCAACATAACCTCTTGAATCACCAAATTTGGCCTTAAAATGAGGGAAATATGATGTTTTGAAGTTTTAAAAGAAATCTGAAATTTTTTATGGCATTTTCGAAATTAGTTGCACCAGAAAAAAAACCAACAATAAGAAAATCTTCGTTTTAGCATCCAAAACTCATTCGGAACCTCTCGAACACAAACTATATATACATTTCAATCATATAACATGCTACAAACCTGATCGCGCACTCAAAATACCGATAAGAGGTCATCTTGATCCGATATTGACTATGGTCAAACTTCAAATCTTTAACATAACTAGTTTCTCATTCAATGATCCGAAACATACCTGAGCCCCTCGGGACCCCATCCAATCATACCAACAAGTACAAATACATCATCCAAACTTATCCAAAGCCTCAAAACACCCATGGGAACATCACAACAAAGAATCGAGGCTCAAACCGAATATAATTTCTCTAAATCTTCATTCTTTCAAAAGAGTGACCGAATCACACTTAAACACTTCGGATTACTTTCAAACTTTGCACACAATTTCAATTCAACTATATCGACCTTTCCAGAGTCTCAGAACACCAATTAGAGTCCAATAAATCAAAGTCAACTCTTGATCAAACTTATAAACTCTTAAGTTCTTCAAATTGCCAACTTTCGACAAATAGTGTCGAATTCTTCTAGGTACCTCCGAAACAAAATTCGAATATATGTACAAGTCCAAAATTATCATACAAACCTATCAAAATTATCAAAACTCGATTCCTAGTTTGTTTACCCAAAAATCAAACCTTGGTCAACTCTTCCAACTTAAAGCTTATAAAACAAGAATCATTCTTCCAAATCAATCTCGAACCGCTTGAAAACCGAAACCAACTATACACACAAGTTATAATACATAATATGAAGCTACTCAAAGTCTCAAACCACCGAATGGAATTCTAAAGCTCAAAACGACTGGTCGGGTCGTTATACTAACTTGGTTTGAAAATGATGTTAGAACTTCCTTGGACCGTTCTTTTGCCTTAACTTTACTATCCTTGCATATTTTCCCTATTCAACCTATTTTGACCCTTTAAACTTTTCTTTAGCAACCATGTTACAGGCTTTAACCTTTTATTCTTTATTGATCTATCTTTTGGCATCCCACCTCCCTAAGTACTTTGAAAGTTAAAATATAGGCTAAAAGAATAAGTTTGGGGGTGACGATTAGAAAAGTTGAAATGTGAAACTTGCTTATATGGTGAAAGGTTAAAAAGACAAAAATAAAATTAAAAAATAGTGGAACCTTCATTGGTTTTTGAAAAAAAAAAATAAGAAAGAAGAAAAAGGAAGCAAAAATAAGGAGTTATGAATAAAGAAAAGACTAGGTGGTGCAATGAAAAATGACGAAAAGAATGGAAAAGTTTTAAAGGAAATGTGCTTTAATTATTGAAAATTGTTGTGCTTAGGGAGATTTTTGAGTCACTCTAACCAAAAATTGTGCCCTACCTTAACCAATAGCCTGCACTACAACCCTTTAAGTCCTAATTGATTTTGAACCAAGTGTGTCTATATTAGTGAAGAAATATACGAAGGGCAAGCATATGGTACTACTTGTGTGCTTGAACATCTTTGTGTGTGTGTGAGAGAATTAATTCTTTCCATTTGATATCCTATTTTCATTTTGAAATGCATTTTATGAGTGTGGAATTCTCTCTTGAATGTGAGGGCACATAGAGATTTGAGTTGTTAATTTGTTCCATTTTCCAATTGAAAAGAATGAACAAAAGAAAGTTGTTTTGTGACAAATATGCAAATTTTGAAGCTTTTGTTCCATGACTTGATTGCTACTTAGATTAACTTGGTGTTTGAGCACTTGAAACGAAATGATATTTATGAGAAGTTGCCGGTGATTCATATGTCTTGAATTAATTGTTGGTACCAATTAAAGTCATATGCTTGTTGTCATGACCCAAACTCCCTCCGTATAACGTCATGATTGCACTTAGTTTCTACGACTAGGTAAGCCTAACAAATTGCGGAAAATAACAAAATGAAAGTAAAATTTGGCTACTAACGGCAGTGGATAACTGAATAACTAGTAACAATGTCGCTCGGCATGTACAATAACCAATACTCTGTAAATACACAGTCTTCCCAAAACCCGAAATATCATAAGTCACAAGCTACAAGAGGAAACTAGTATCTCTATACACCAGAGTCTAAGAGAAGAAGTACATAAGGTAATTGACATAGGAGAGGATAGAGGGGGATTCCTAGATCTGCGGACGCGGCAGATGTACCTTGAAGTCTCCGTACAATAGCAAGCACTCTCAGCTAGTAGCGGAGCTGATAAGAAGCACCAGGATCTACACACAAAACATGCACAGAATAGTAGCATGAGTACACCACAATGATACCCAGTAAGTGCCAAGCCTAACCCCGGTCGAGTAGTGACGAGGTCAGGTCAGGCCCACTGGTAAATAGTAAATAAGGAAGGAGAATATACAGTATAATAAGAGACTATAATTTAACAAAAGGAAACACAGCAAGGCAACAATACAACATACAGGGGTAAACAACACGGGATCTCCCGAGATACCGTCTCGTAGTCCCAAAATAAATATACAGGGAGAACTCCCGAGGTACCGCCTTGTAGTCTCAAAAGTAAATATACATGGAGAACTCCCGAGGTACCGTCTTGTAGTCTCAAAAGTAAATATGCAGGGAGAACTCTCGAGGTACCACCTCGTAGCCTCAAAAGTAAATGTGCAGGGAGAACTCCCAAGGAACCACCTCGTAGCCTCAAAGTAAATGTGCAGGGAGAACTCCCGAGGAACCGCCTTGTAGTCTTAAAAGTAAATGTGCAGGGAGAACTCCCGAGGATCCGCCTCGTAGTCTCAAAAGTAAATGTGCAAGGAGAACTTCCGAGGAACCGCCTCGTTGTCTCAAAAGTAAACATACAGCTCTAACTGATAAATACAACAATTAACATCAAGATTTCTACAGTTATACTGATAAAGAATAAGGAAAAGCAGGAAATCAACTAGGCATGCTTCACAGAGTTCAAATAAGCAGTTAAAGCACATAGACATGCGATATTAGACTAAACAGGATAACTACACATATTGGAATAGCTCAATTAAGAATGAAAACAGATTAATGCTCATTCAAACGGTATAACTCGAATTAAAGGAAAAATAGTTTGCTACTTAGTAAAATAAATCGGGTTTTACAACAAATAACCCGTGTACGTACTCGTCACCTCACGTACACGGCGCTCACATATCACAACAGTACCAAATCCTAAGGGGATTTCCCCCACACAAGGTTAGGCAAAGCACTTACCTCGAACCAAGCTCAATTAATCAGTAGCGATGCCTTTTTCATGCATATCCGACTACAAATGGCCCAAATCTAGCCAAAATCAATTACATGCCATAAATACAACTATAAGAAAACTAATCTAATTAATGAAATAAATGCTAAAGCAAAAAATTAGAAAATTGCCCCAAAAAGTCGACTCGGACCCACGTCTCGAAATCGGGTAAAAGTCACAAAATATGAACACCCATTCACTCACGATTTCACTCGTACCAAAATTATCCAAAACCGATATCAAAATCAGAATCAAAACTCAAAAATTTATTTGAATAACTTTCCAACTTTTTCCCAAATTTCTCAACTAAATTCCTTAATTAAATGATGAATTCAACTATATATTAATGGAATACAACCATAAACGAGTTAAGAATCATTACTCCAAAGTTCTCTCTAAAAATTCCTTGAATTATCGCCTCAATCCGAGCTCTCAAAGACCCAAAAATGAAAATGAGATCAAACCCTCGAAATTGACCTTTTCTGCCAAGTGATTCCGCATCTTCGGACTACCAGTCGCACCTGCGACACCGCACCTGCGGAATTTCCATCGCATGTGCAGAGATGGCTTAAGGTCCAAAGATCTGCTTCTGCGGACCAGGGCACGCACCTGTGGGCCCGCTTCTGTGGATGACCTTTCGCATCTGCAACTCTGCCTAGGCCGCCCCTTTTCGCTCCTGCGGTCAATCCTCTGCATCTGCGGATGCGCAGATGCGGCTCCCATTTCGCACCTATGCTCACAGAACAAGCTTGACCAAACTGCACCTACGCTCCTCCTTCCGCACGTGCGATCCCGCATCTGCAGTGTCCCCTCCACAGGTGCGCAAATAACAGAAACTAGAAAATCTTCAGCAACTAGCCTAAGTCCAAATTCAATTCGTTAAGCTTCCGAAACACACCTGAGGCCCCCAGGACCTCAACCAAACATACTAACAAGTCCTAAAACACCACACAAACTTAGTCGAGCCCTCAAATCACATCAAACAACGCTAAAAACATGAATCACCTTCCGATTCAAACTTAAAAAACTTGAAACTTTAAATTTCTGCAACCGATGCCGAAAATATCAAATCACGTCTGATTGACCTCAAATTTTGCACACTAGTCATATTCGACGTTACGAACCTACTCCAACTTCCGGAATCAGAATTCGACCCCGATATCAAAAAGTTCACTACCGGTCAAAATCTCCAAAAAACTAACTTACGCCAAATCAAGCCTAAATCGGCTACAGACCTCCAAAACACAATCCGAACACGCCCCTAAGTCCAAAATCACCCAACAGAGCTAACAAAACTGACAAAACTCTATTCGGGAGTCGTCTTCACACAGTTCCAACTACAGTCAAAAATCTTAAGACTTAAGCTTCCATTTAGGGACTGTGTCACGCCCCAAACTCAGGGAGCGCGACCGGCACACAACCGAGAGAACCCGATCGAGCAAGCCTATTAGACTTCCTTCAACCCATACTCATCCATGAATAAAGAGGAGATATACTCCATTAATCAATCACTGAAAGATTTTATTAACAACTTCCTTTTCATTCCCATTAGCAGCTTCATTCATAATTTCCAAAACATTACGAGTTTATAGAATTAATGAAAAACATAATTTCCAAGTACCAACATTTCTAGTTCAATTCCCAACATCAACCATAACCCACAATCTGTCTACGGAACCTCTAACTACAATAGAAGAGTAATATGGAAATGCAGGCAACAAGGCCCCGGCTATACCTCAAATCCCAGTACATGAGAAACAAAAGATACATGACCCCGAAATGAAATGGGACTCACCAAATCAGCTGAAAAGAGTGTACCGCTATCACTTATCAATGCCTCCTGCTGAAGAACCACCTGCATTCATTAAAGATGCAGCGCCCCCGGCAAAAGGGACGTTAGTACTGTCAAATAGCACTAGTATGTATAGTTAAAAATACTCTTTCAAAATAGAATGCCCATATAAGAAAAGGCAACACATAGAAACAGCAAGTCACAATCAACAATATCCAAACGTCCAGTTAAAACATAATAATTTAAAAAATACGAACTTCATATATAATTTTGGTTGGGAGATCATTAGCACCGATATACCACCGTCTTTGTTAGCACGGAGTCTGATCAGGCCCGATCGGCTAGGCCATCTCCCCACGAATAATGTGGTTTGACATGTGATGCGAAAGAAAGTTGTTACCAAGAGTAGTACCACCATATGCACAATATGGCGTCTGATATCCACCCGATCAGCTAGGCCGCCTTCCCACATATGCCGTGTGGGTTTATTTTTCCAATCCACAAAGGTTCCAGTTTCATCCCAATTAAGGGAAATAATATCACAATTTCCAAAGGTTCTAATTTCATCCCAAATAAGGGGAATAATCCCAATCCACCCCTACACCGGCACGTGTAGTTTCAAGTGTGGGCCTTATGACCCACCCTTCCTCGGTATTGCTAATGATGCTCCCAAAATTAGTTTTGATCTGATTTGCAAGCAGAAATATCATAAATAAAATTGTACTCACATCAACATATTTCACATTGTATGAATTCTCATTAGTATTTCCAGTCATTCACAATGACAATATTTCCTTGGCTCATTAGGCCATTCACAAGATTCTTTATTCCTGGCACGATGGTCGTATTTCATATTCCACACTTTTACCTCTTTCAATTTCAAAGATCACCATCAAGTATCAACATATAGGATATTTCAGAAATCATATACTTCAAATCCATTTGAAATGGAAACTTCAAACACAAATGGTTTCTTCCCAAAGAATGAGGTATACCAACCAACAATAGAAACACACATGAAAAATCATAAACAGTCAATACACCATTTACTCTTTCAATACTCTTCCCCAGAAATGACAATGTACAATTTCAACATATGAGTATATATAACTCGAATCACACTGGATATATTTATAAATCAAAGCATTAGTTAAAGCAGCCACTAATGGGCATGAATTTAGTACAAAAGCTTTTAGACAATTCTATCTTCGAAGTCATTTTTAAACAATTGAGTCGAGGCTCATTCACATTCTATATCGCATCTTCTCAAATCATTTTCACTACTAGACACAATCATAACTTAAATTCTTGGCACGTTGGCCACACTCTATATCCCCAATTAATTTATTTCACTTCCAACCATCTTTATAGATTATCAACAATAAGACAATTCCAAATCAAGACTTTAGGTACATATATGAGCAATTAAGAGTCTTAAGAATATTGAGAATTTCTCACACAATTTGGCGTACTATCTTTCATTGAAACACGACTCAAAGCCATAACCTTTTAATACGCAACCCATACTTTGAAACTTACGGAAATATTATGGAATTCGATTCCAAGAGAGAAAGTTTAGCCAACATACCTCAATAGAGCTTCCTTAACTCTAGAATGATCCCGAATTCTTAGCAATCCCGATCTATTTTGTGACATAACAAAATTGAACCATAATTAGGAAGATATTCATGGTCTCTGCTCATTTGAGCATTTTATCAGATAATAGGTGTGCAAATTTAACCACAAGTTTCTTCTACAAGATTTTCTTCACTCCACAACCCAATCCTTACTTATTTCAGCTCAACAATCTTCCCACAATTCTTATTGGTACATGCATGTATAAATAATAATCTCATACCCATGAATCATACTCCTAATCAACCATCTTCTACCCGAATTCGAAATTGAAAACTAGGGTATGGAACCTTACCTCTTAGATGAAGAACTTATGGGTTTTCCTTGTTAATCTTCCAAGATTTGGGCAAGACATGATGAATAATTAGCCTAGGGTTTTCCTCTTTCTCTAAAACACTCTTCCTTCTCTCTAAAACATCAGAGAATGCTCAAAAATGACACAAAGCGTGTATTTAACGAAGTAGGGTCGGGTTTTTAAAAACCCAAAAATGGAGCTCTGAAACAGGTTCTGCGGTCACATATGCGACCGCATAATGGATATGCGGATTGCATATCGGTCGCATAATTACAATCCAAAATGATCAAAAAATTGTCCGTGCATGCGATCACTATGCGGTCCGCATAACTGTTATGCGATCGCATAATGCACCGTATAACAGTTATGCGGTCGCATAGCCGACCGCATAATTGCCCCCAGACTGGCCCTTCTCCTGCTCACTTCTGCGGCCATTATGCGGCCCGCAGAGTGATTATGTGGTCGCATAATGGACCGCATAAATGCTCTTTTCCGCCAAAAATTTTCCTTTACTTTTCGATGTATTGTTCAACCCAAAAAGTCCGAACCGCAGCTCGCAAGCTCGCCGTGAAGATTTTATACCATCCTCAAACACGTAAGCCTACTCCGGCACCACGAAACCTTGAATTCACTTGCGAAATTTATTGGGCTTTACACTGAAATACTTCAAAATTTTCCGGGGTATTACATTCTCCCCCGCTTAGGATCATTCGTCCTCGAATGAGGGTCAAAATCCGTCATTAGCATTCAATGTGGTTCAACAGTTGGTTCACATACACCAGTAGTTCCAAAATTTGACTAACTCCCTAAATTTCCAAAAATTTCGCGAGAGTCTCCCTTGTAACTGGGCCTATCCACCTTCCAGAGTAACACCAAAACAATTCCTAACAACACATCCACAACTTGACAAAATATCACCATGTATAACAACGTCACTAATCTCATCATTACAGGCATTATACTATCAAGAGTGGTATCTAGATATGAGATGCACATATTTAAATCATAACACATAGAAGTACCTTTCAAACCACAATCATTTAACTATACACTCAAGTGGGAACATTTTATTTCCTTAACACTTTTGCCCCTCCATGTGGTCTCCTCAACTTACAGACTTCGCCATAACACATTAACGGAGACAATCTCAACTCCCGGACTTTTCTTACAAGGATAGTAAATAGTTGCTCCTCACAAGTCCATTATCCCTTATCTTCACCTTATTAGACATAGACACATGAAACACCGGGTACACGGAGAACAATAATAGGGAAACATCATACTCATAGTTTAGCCTATTTCCTTTCAAAATTTCATAAGGCCTAATGTGACTTCACATACTTTACCTTTATTAACAATTCACATAGCATCCTCATGCAAAACATATTGAGAATAACCCATTCACTTTCTTCAAATATAAATCTCCACGCCGAACACCCAAAGTAAACCTTTGGCAACCTCCAACAATTTCTCTAAGATGTGCTAGCTTGACTATGACCATAAAATTTCCTATCCCATATATTTGATCACGGGATGATGCTTATTGTTTGACATGCCTGAACCTACAATACTCGAAAGATTTTATACAAATAGGAACAACGAGGTTCGAGATTTTGCTGGAAATATTCAAGAATCCATCAACGTGCTGAGCACGGCATTTCAAAAGGTTATATCCTAAGAGACATGAACGTCACTACCAATAGCGTTGACATGGTGATTCGTTGTGGTGACATCATCAGTTCAACAAACGAGTCATAGAGTTGCCTAGTAGGCATTGATAACGTAGGGAAAATGTTCATAATTCTGAGATTTAAAGGAAATGAGTCATGAAAAGGACATCAACAATTGTTTCATTCCATTCGTGCCTTATTTGGAAATAGTAAGCCTCAAAGAGAGCTAACACTTATGTGACACCAGTCGCCTCTTGGTATGTAGGGAAAAATCAGTTTAACTCAAAATGAGAATACTCTAGCACCCTGAATATGATATGGGTTTCAAGATACACAAAGTTGCATTACATTCTTAACAGTAACTAGAACAAGGAATCTAGGCCACAAGCTTACGAGGATGAAAAGAAATTGAACACTTGTGAGATTATTATCATTCCCACAGCTTAACCTTTGCCAATATTTGATCATATGTGAGAGGACTAGAGATACGACGAGTTTGTCTTTCAATTCAATATGCTCATCATAAGGCTGCTTAACTTTCAATCTCACACAAGTGGAATCATGTAGCTAGGACATCTTAATGTTGGGATGAAATCATGTATTAGTTAGAGAGAATGAACACTTTGCCATGAGCTAGACATGTTTATGCCATAACAACTCTCAAGTTGCCATATCAAGCCAATTCACGGGCAACCACAATACTGGGAACAAGGTGAGTTACTCACTGAGGCATGATCTAGGTGGACATGAAAGTCATACTGAGATAAGTAAACAACAAGACCTCCCTGTGACGAATTTGTGATAAACCTCAAGTTGCTCAGAAACTTTATGCGGATAAGTGGACCCTTTCAATTGGCATGTGCGCACATGATAGGTGCTAAGATATACTCTCATGTTACTAGACAATGAAAAGGATTCATGATACTATTCATAAAGGAGTAGAATAATTGTTCTAACCATATAAGTCACATTTACCGGAGAGGAAAACAGTGACTCAAGAAGGATCTCAACACTAGGCTGCTTTCCATTGGATATGATACCGCATAGGTAAATATTATGGTGATGCATGTATAGGTACAAATGAGCAGATGTTATCCATTTGAATCAAAAGGTTCTCTATGAAATTCATCAGGTATTGTCCCTTGTTGAGAATTTAGGGAAGCAGTGGGAAGTATTAACCTAGGGTTATAACGCAATTCAAGGAACCCATTATAGAACTCAATTTCTCAAGAGGTTGTAAATATAAGGAATTGTGATAAAGAGGCTTCACGAATATTGTGTCTCGTTCGAAGAGTAGATACAAAGAATGACTCATAAATCTGTTTCGGTTCTATCCCAACTTCCATAGTAACATAAGAAATGACATATGGCAAAGTGGAACCGGGATCAATAAGAGCATACACATCATGAGATCGGACAGTCAATATACTTGTAACCACATCTGGAGAAGCCTCAAACTTTTGACGCCTCCTCATAGTATAAAACCTATTGGGCCCTCCCGAGCTCTGAATACCACCCCTAGCTGTTCCACGCCGTGCAGGCGTTATAGTGCCTCTAGCTGGGGGAGGCATTGTGGATGTAGTAGCTACAGAACTGGCTGGCTGTGCCATACCCTTGCCCTTGCTCTGGCGAGACAAAGAACAATCTCTTTGAAAGTGGCCCATCATACAACACTTGTAGCATACCTTTGTACCATAGTGACACACTCCCGGATGGCATCTCCCACACTTCACACAACGGGGATGAGGTCTGCTGAACTGACTCGTCTCACTGACCTGATATTTACCCTTTTTGCAAACATCATAAGCATACCCCTTATCCTTCATCCAAGCTTCCAATGAGGGATTAACAATTCCAGCACCGGATTGTTGTGTGGGCCTTTGGAATTGCCCAAAAATACCACCTCTAACGCGTTGCTGAGCATACTCACAACACGATGCCAAATGTTCCTTCCCGCATGACGGACATAACTGGATGGGTGTACCCAACCTAGGGCATTGGTTCTTCTTGTGCCCCCTCTTTCCATAGCCATAACATATAACAAGGGCCATCCAACATGTTCCCAAGTGTCGCTTCTTGCAAATCACACAATCCGGTTCATTAGCACCAACAACCCTCTTTCGTTTCTTAGATTCTCTCACCACATAATCCGGTGGTGCGATGACAGTGGTAGGAATAAGGACACTTCCCTTAGCAACAAGTTCTTCCAACCCCTCCACGGCTCGACGCATTCTCCCAATGAACTCTTGTGTAATCTCCCCTAGATTCAATGGAGCGGTCATTCCCTCCTCGTTGTTTTGAACTCGTGGATTACTCATCTGAAAAAAGAAATCATGAGACATAACGAGGAAATTAGCTTCCTTTCTTGAGCTCTATCGCACGATCTGGAGTATCAAAGAAGAGTGAAATTCTTAAATGTCCAAGTAGCCTCCTCATTATATATGTGGTCGACAACACACCGATAAGAAGGACTCTACTAGACACGGCTCCGAGACATCCTAGGACACTTTAAGACCTTAGGCTCTGATACCAAGTTTGTCACGCCCCAAACTCAGGGAGCGTGACCGGCGCTCAACCGAGAGAACCCGGCCGAGCAAGCCTATTAGACTTCCTTCTACCCAAACTCATCCATGAATAAAGAGGAGATGTACTCCATTAATCAATCAATGAAAAGATTTTATTAACAACTTCCTTTTCATTCCCATTAGCATCTTCATTCATAATTTCCAAAATATTACGAGTTTATAGAATTAATGAAAAACATAATTTCTAAGTACCAACATTTCTAGTTCAATTCCCAATATCAACCATAACCCACAACTTGTCTACGGAGCCTCTAAGTACAATAGAAGAGTAATATGGAAATGTCGGCAACAAGGCCCCGGCTATACCTCAAAACACAGTACATGAGAAACAAAAGATACATGACCTCAAAATGAAATGGGGCTCACCAAATCAGCAAAAAAGAGTGTACTGCTATCACTTATCAATGTCGCTTGCTGAAGAACCACCTGTATCCATTAAAGATGCAGTGCCCCCGGCAAAAGTGATGTTAGTACTGTCGGATAGCACTAGTATGTATAGCTAAAAATCCTCTTTCAAAATAGAATGCCCATATAAGAAAAGGCAACACATAGAAATAGCAAGTCACAATCAACAATATCCAAACGTCCAGTTAAAACATAATAATTTAAAAAATACGAACTTCACATATAATTTTGGTTGGGAGATCATTAGCACCGATATACCACCGTCTTTGTAAGCACAGAGTCCGATCACGTCTGATCGTCTAGGCCATATCCCCATGAACAATGTGGTTTGACATGTGAGCGAAAGAAAGTTGTTACCAAGAGTAGTAGCACCATATGCGCAATATGGCGTCTGATCTCCACCCGATCAGTTAGGCCGCCTTCCCACATATGCCGTGTGCTTTGACTTTTCCAATCCACAAAGGTTCCAGTTTCATCCCAATTAAGGGGAATAATATCACAATTTCCAAAAGTTCCAATTTCATCCCAAATAAGGGGAATAATCCCAATCCACCCCTACACCGGCACGTGTAGTTTCAAGTGTGGGCCTTATGACCCACTCTTCCTCGGTATTGCTAATGATGCTCCCAAAATTAGTTTTGATCTGATTTGCAAACAGAAATATCATAAATAAAATTGTACTCACATCAACATATTTCACATTGTATGAATTCTCATTAGTATTTCCAGTCATTCACAATGACAATATTTCCTTGGCTCATTAGGCCATTCACAAGATTCTTTATTCCTGGCACGATGGCCGTATTTCATATTCCACACTTTCACCTCTTTCAATTTCAAAGATCACCATCAAGTATCAACATATAGGATATTTTAGAAATCATATACTTCAAATCTATTTATAATGGAAACTTCAAACACAAATGGTTTCTTCCCAAAGAATGAGGCATACCAACCAATAATAGAAACACACATGAAAAATCATAAACAGTCAATACACCATTTACTCTTGCAATACTCTTCCCCAGAAATGACAATGTACAATTTCAACACATGAGTATATAGAACTCGAATCACACTGGATATGTTTATAAATCAAAGCTTTAATTAAAGCAGCCAGTAATGGGCATGAATTTAGTACAAAAGCTTTTAGACAATTCTATCTTCGAAGTCATTTGTAAACAATTGAGTCGAGGCTCATTTCACATTCTTTTTCGCATCTTCTCAAATCATTTGCACTACTAGACACAATCATAACTTAAATTCTTTGCACGTTGGCCACACTCTATATCCCCAATTAACTTATTTCACTTCCAACCATCTTTATAGATTATCAACAATAAGACATTTCCAAATCAAGACTTTAGGTACAAATATGAGCAATTAAGAGTCTTAAGAATATTGAGATTTTCTCACACGATTTGGCATACTATCTATCATTGAAACACGACTCAAATCCATAACCTTTTGATGCGCAACCCATACTTTGAAACTTACGAAAATATTATGGAATTCGATTCCAAGAGAGAATGTTTAGCCAACATTCCTCAATCGAGCTTCCTTAACTCTAGAATGATCCGGAATTCTTAGCAATCCCGATCTATTTTGAGACATAACAAAATTGAACCATAATTAGAAAGATATTTATGGTCTCAGATCATTTGAGTATTTTATCAGACACTAGGTGTGCAAATTTAACCACAATGTTCTTCTACAAGATTGCATTCACTCCACAACCCAATCCTTACTTATTTTAGCTCAACAATCTTCCCACAATTCTTATTGGTACATGCATGTATAAATAATAATCTCATACCCATGAATCATACTCCTAATCAACCATCTTCTACCCAAATTCAAAATTAAAAACTAGGGTATGGAACCTTACCTCTTAGATGAAGAACTTGTGGGTTTTTCTTGTTAATCTTCCAAGATTTGAGTAAGACTTGATAAATAATTAGCCTATGGTTTTCCTCGCTCTCTAAAACACTCTCCCTTCTCTATAAAATATCAGATATTTGCTAAAAAATGACCCAAAGCGTGTATTTAACGAAGTAGGGTCGGGTTTTTAAAAATTCAAAAATGGAGCTCCGGAACAGGTTCTGCGGTCGCATAATTACAGACCAAAATGATCAAAAAGTTATCCGTGTATGCGATCACTATGCGGTACGCATAACTATTATGCGATCGCATAATGCACCGCATAACAGTTATGGAGTCGCATAGCCGACCGCATAATTGCCCTCAGACTGGCCCTTCTCCTGCTCACTTCTGCGACCATTATGCGGCCTGCAGAGTGATTACTGGGATTTACACCATAATTGAAGATTTTATACCATCCTAAAACACGTAAGCCTACTCCGGCACCACGAAACCTTGAATTCACTTGCGAAATTTACTAGGATTTACACTGAAATACTTCAAAATTTTCCGGGGTGTTACACTAAGTGTCCCAAAACACTCTGAAAACACAACCAAAGCCTCCCAATAAGTCACATAAGTAGAAGGAGATACGGGGAAAGCAGTAAACGGGGGATCGGGGCTATAACTCTCAAAACGACCGGTCGGGTCGTTATACTTGTGCTTAAAGTAAACTTTTTTGACTTGGCGTGATATTGATGCACTATTGATTTGATTCTTGAAAAGAGAATGCATGTTTTGATTTGCTTGAGGACAAGCAATAGTTTAAGTATAAGTTGGTATTTTACCAACTTATCTCTTTTATAATCTTAGATTTTTGCTATGTTTGATTGATAAAATAGTGTAGTTAATGTCGTTTACTTCAATTTTATAGGTTTTATATGATTTAGAAGTGATCGGTAAGAAACCAACTGAAAACAAGTAAAAAATGAGCAAAAATGAACACATGAATTCTACCTAGTGAATTACCCTTCGCGAACGCTAAGGAGGATCGCAAACGTGAAGCTTCAGAAGTAAAAACTTCGCGAATGCGAAGGCATGATCACGAACGCGAATCTTCAGGAGTCAAACCTTCACGAACACTAAGGCATTATCGCGAACGCGATGAAGAAATTGGCAGAAAAACTTGGCAGTTCTGGATATTCATATTTTTTGGTCCCAAGCCATTTAATACTCGACCAAGTTCTGGATATTCATAATTTTTCGGTGTGTGTGCAATGCATAGCAGAATCATGTTTCAGATGATGCCCTAAGGTTGAGGGTGTTCAAATACTCTTTAGCCGAAGAGGCAAGGAATGGATTCACATTCTACCTCCTAACTCCATACACACTTGGGCCGAACTTGTGCATGTTTTCCTAGCAAAATGGTTCCCACAAAGCAAGAAATCCGAACTTCGAGACAAATTTTCTTCTTCATGAAATTACCGGGGGAACAACTACATGAGGCATGGGCTAGATTCGAGCAGTATTTGGTAAAAATCACCAAATCACGGGTTTTCGAAAAATATTTTATTGGAGAAGTTTTACACGGGTTTGGATCCTATGAATCAATTTCAAGAGTCACTCAAATCCTCGACAAACAAGACTTTCTAATTGAAGTGTTATCGGTGAACATTCCATTTGTGGAAGCATTTCAAGAGATGCCCGGTTTTGATAAATACATAAAGTATTTGATCACAAAAAAGAAGACCATCAAGAATGAAACGGTGAGTGTCACCCACCGGATTAGCTCCATCATTTCAACAACCTCCATCCAAAAGAAAGAGGATCCGGGGGCTTTCACTATTCCGTGCATTATTAGATTGCATGACTTTGCACGATATTTTTGTAATAATGGGGCTAGCATCAACTTAATGCCTCTTGCTATCCACAAGCAAGTGGTATTAGGAATGCCTAGGCCCACGAGTATGAGTTTGCAATTGGCCAACCGTTCGGTGAAGTGACTAGTGGGGATATTGGATGATGTGCTTCTGAAGATGGGGAAGTTCCTCGTCCTTGCCGAATTCATTATTCTTGATTGTGCAGTTGATAAAGAGATCCCTATCATCTTAGGGAGACCATTCCTTACAACTGGGAGAGCACTCATGGACTCGAAAAGAAATGATATTAAATTCGCGTTAATGATGAAGAAGTTACCTTTCAAGCAAGTAAGGGCATGCAATTTCCAAATGCATACAAGACTATCTCGGTACTTGATGTTATTGATGTGGTAGAAGATACCGTTGAGGTAAAGATAGAAGAGGAATGCCTTGGTGAGGCATTGGCGGCGATCTTGATGAGTTTTGATGGTGAGGACATAGAAGGATATGTGGAGACGGTGAATGCATTGGAAGGGTTTGGTTCATACACTTATGTACCGAAGAAGTTTTTTCTTAACTTGGAGAATAGAGCCACTCCTCCCGCCAAGCCTTCAATCGTTGAGCTGCCACAACTTGAACTCAAGCCACTACCACCATACCTAATGTATAAATTTCTTAGCTCTAATGAAACTCTACTCGTAAATGTTTCCTCTTTGTTAAATGATGTGAAAGTTGAACAATAATTGGAGACCTTAGGGGAGCATAGACAGGCCATTGGTTTGAAAATAGTGGATATCCGAGGGATTCTCGCCGGTATTTGAGTGCACAAAATCCATGTCAAGAAAGATAGCAAACCTAGTGTGGAGCATCAAAGGAGGTTGAATCCCTCCATGAAAGAAGTGGTGAAGAAGAAAATTATATAATGGTTGGACGCTGGGGTTGTTTACCCCATTGCAGTTAGTCCTTGGGTGAGTCCGGTGCAATGTGTGCCAAAGAAGGGAGGCATGACCGTGATTCAAAATGACAAAAATGAACTCATTCCAACAAGGACGGTAACCGGGTTGAGAGTTTGCATGGACTACCGGAAGCTCAATAGTGCTACTTGCAAAGACCATTTCCCTATGCCTTTTATTGATCAAATGCTTTATCGGTTAGCGGGAAGGTCGTTTTATTGCTTCTTAGATGGTTACTCCGGCTACAACCAAATCAACATAGCCTTGGAAGACAAAGTGAACAAGGCATTTACTTGTCCTTATGGGACCTTTGCTTTTAGCAGAATGCCATTTAGGTTATGCAATGCCCCGACTACCTTTTAACGGTGCATGATGTCGATTTTCTCGGACATGGTGGAGGATTACTTGGAGGTATTCATGGATGACTTCTCAGTATTTGGTGATTCCTTCGAACATTGCCTTGATAATCTTACGCAAGTACTCAAATGATGTGAGGAGACCAACCTGTGCTCAATTGGGGAAAATGTCACTTTATGGTTGACGAAGGTATTGTTCTTGGCCACAAAATCTCCAAGCAAGACATAGAGGTTGATCGAGCAAATATTGAAGTAATTTCCAAGCTTCCCCTCCCACTTCGGTCAAAGGTGTTCGGAGCTTTATGGGGCATGCCGGTTTCTATCGGCGATTTATCAAAGACATCTCAAAGATTGCAAGCCTTATGTGCAAGCTCCTTGAAAAGGATGCTAAATTTGTGTTTGATGAGAAATGCCTCAACGCTTTTGAGAAATTGAAGGCAAAGCTCACCATGGAACCTATTACTGTGACACCTGATTGGTCTCTACCATTTAAACTTATGTGTGACGCCAGTTGTGTGGCTATTGACGCAGTGCTTGGTCAAAGGCACAAAAAGATTCTTCACCTTGTCTACTATGCAAGCAAGAAACTCAATGGCACAAAAATGAATTACACCATGACTGAGCAAGAACGGCTTGCCATTGTCTATGCTTTTGAAATCCGGGCCTATTTGTTGGGATCCAAGGTTATAGTCTTTACCGATCTTACTGATCTCTGCTACCTTATGGTGAAGAAGGATGCCAAACCGAGATTGATTAGGTGGGTCCTTTTGTTACAAGAATTTGAATATGAAGTCAAAGATCGGAAAGGAATGGAAAATCAAGTCGCGGATCACTTATCTATGCTTGAAGAGGCAGGGAGACCAAAGGAGATCTTGAAATCAATGATGCCTTCCCAGATGTACAACTTTTGGCAATATCTAGCACTTCAACTCCTTGGTTTACTAATATAGCTAACTTCTTGGTTAGTGGCTTTATCCCCGATGAATAGGAAGCTTATCAAAGGAAGAAGTTCTTGAGGGATTGTATGCAATACTATTAGGAGGAACGCTTTTTATTCCAGATATGCACAGACAACATCATTCGGCGTTGTCTTCCGGAAGATGGGGTGATGCCAATTCTTAAAGCATGTCATGACTCTCCAGTTGGGGTCACCATAGTAGAAATCGTACAGCGACAAAATTACTTGAATGTGGCTACTATTGGCCATCGATATACTAAGACGCAAAT
Source organism: Nicotiana tomentosiformis (assembly GCF_000390325.3). NCBI lineage: Eukaryota > Viridiplantae > Streptophyta > Magnoliopsida > Solanales > Solanaceae > Nicotiana > Nicotiana tomentosiformis. Next base: position 582,634 of record NC_090822.1, read on the forward strand.
CTAATGGTCAAGGCATGTGATCAATGTCAAAGACAAGGGTCAATTTCAAGAAGGCATGAGATGCCTATGACTTTTGTGATGAAGGTAGAGATCTTTGATGTGGGGGATCATTTTCATGGGTCCCTTTGTGAGCTCATACGACATGACAAACAATGAGACAAGGAGTGTAACCGCCTTCTTGAAGAAGAACATATTTACTCGGTTTGGAACCCCAAGGGCCATCATTTGCGATGGTGGTTCTCACTTTTACAACAAAGCCTTTGCGGGGTTGCTCGAGAAATATGGATCTAAGAACAAGTGGCCACCCCTTTATCATCCTCAATCAAGTGGTCAAGTTGAAGTCTCCAACCGAGAAATCAAGAACATTCTAGAAAAAAACTGTTAATGCAAATAAGACTGATTCGTCAAGAAATCTAGATAACTCTGTGGGCTTATCGAACCTCACTCAAAACACCCATTGGAACCTCGTAGTACTGGTTGGTTTTTGGTAAGGCATGTCACTTGCTAGTGCAGCTAGAACACAAAGCCATTTGGGTGTTGAAAAAGTTAAATATTGATTGGGCCAAAGCTGCTAATCTAAGGATGACACAAATCAATGAGCTGGATGAGTTCCGTTTCCAAGCCTATGAGAATGCAGTCATGTATAAAGAAAGGATAAAGTTTGTTCATGATAAGAAGATCTTAAAGTGGGAAATCAAATCCGGCGACTTGGTCTTGCTCTTCAACTCAAGGTTGAAGTTCTTTCTGGGCAAACACAAGTCCAAATGGTCTGGCACATTAAAAGTTGTTAGTGTGTTTCCCTATGGCGCGGTTGAATTAGAGTCCGAGGATGGGACTCGAACCTTCAAAGTAAATGGCCAAAGGGTGAAGCACTGCCTCAGAACCGTTGGAGAAAGGTAGCTGGTGGAACAATTCAAATTCAAAGATGGTCATGTACCAACCTCCACAACTGATTAGCCAAAAAGAGTAACATCGTCGTGCAACGATGTTAAATAAAGCGCTCCTTGGGAAGAAACCCATGTGTGAAAATGTTTTTGGTTAGATCTTTTTCATTGTAGGTTTATTTATCTTTGTTGAACATTTTGATGTGTGTGTTTTAGAGTGCAAGGTACTCAAAATGCAAAGAAATGGGATGCAGAGGCAAAGGGAAAGTGAAGAAAAGCTAACTGAGCTTCAGATGTCTTTCTGCAGCCACAAATGGGACCGTATAATGCTTTTGCGGATAGCATACTGGCCGCAGACATAATTAGACCTTCTTGAAAACAAGTCACTCAAAATGTGGTGGAAGGCCAAATTTTGTGGACCGCATAACGGTTCTGTGACCACGGATGCAACCGCACATTGGCCACGCACATCCTAGGTAATATATCATCGCATAATGCTTCTGCGACCGCGAATGCTGTTTCATGATGGCAAGCGTACAGTAGAATGCACATGTATTAAAACTCCCCCCTTGTTACTTTCCCACTTCTGACTCCCACACTCTAATTCGGAACGAAAGAAAACAAAAGACAAACGAAATCTTGAACACAACATAATCCACGATGAGAACGCATTCCCACCTATGTACAATCACCAAGGTTCCACTCTCATCAACATTTTTCGTAAGAAATTCTCCTCCCTCTACTCTTGTTGATTTTGTATTTTCATACAAAAATTTCCCCCCAATCCATAATCCCCATTATTCCTACCCGTTCTTTGTGATTTACTGAGAACCCCTCGCTGAGGTTTCTTCTCAATGTTGTCATGTGATGGGTGATTTTGGGGGGGGGGGGGGGGATTGCTAGTCAAAATCGTGGGGATAGGGCTAGGGTTACTGATTTGTGTTATTGGTTGTAGTGATTCTTGATAATGCACATTAGGTGTTCATGGGTAGAACATGAAATTGATCATATGCTGGTTGTGGTGTGTACATTTTTGTGAAATCCTGCCGTATCTATGTAGTATAGCTAGAATTAATGTCCAATGGTTACCTGTGTGTTGTATATAATTGAAGAAGATGAATTCTGCGGCACCGCATAACTGATTCGCGATTCACAGAATCATCGCATATCTAAGGCAAATTGTATTGTTATGGGGTGGTGACTGTGCGGTGGATTCAGGAGTCGCGAAACTGGTATGCGGACCATGAATTCATCGTAGATGTCAACAGATGCATAAGTATTTTGAAGTTAAATCCGTGTTCATTCTGCAATCGCAGATTAGTTCTGTGACCACTTTTGCGGTCTGCATAATTTGTTGACCATAGCATTGTACATTTTGCAGTTAATTTCGCGGTTCGCAGATTTGTTCTACGATCACATAAGCTCTCTGCAGAATGTGTTTTCCCTTCATTTCTTTTCCATGTTCTATGAATGTTCTACCACATGCTCACTTCACTTTCATTGGCAGGAATGGCACCAAAGAAATCCCAAGCATCTATATCACCCACCACAAGAGGAAAAAGACAGGCTGAAGCTATGGGTCCGACATCACAGCAGCCCCAGCATAAAAAGCCTGGCACATATGTTACTTCATCTGAGTATGTCTCCTAGTCTGAAGAGGAGAGGGCACAACTTGAACTAGTGGCACCAGTTGATCCCCGTGTAGAAGTACGAAGAAAGAATGATGAGGATACACTAAGGTTTAGTATCGCCGGATCCTAGATTAGATACAAAGAGGCATTTGAAAAAAGGAATATCCTTGAAGAAAAGCAGCTAAGTGTGAACGGAATTAAAGAGAATTTTCCGCATGTACTAGACAACATCAAGAAGGGGGGATGTGAGTTATTCACTGAGCCTCTGGGGGAATTCAACGAGACACTTGTTAGGGCGTTCTACGCTGCATATGCTGCCTCAATGACTAAGAAGCAAGTAAGGCGTCATGCTTACTTGACCTCCATCACAGTCAGAGTAGTTGTGGTATCTTGTTGTCCCAAATAGATAAATGAAGTCTTTTACGAGATTTAGGAAAGAGGAAGATGAGTGTGCTTGGGTAGCCTCTGTCATAGCTCAGGGGACTCCAACCTAGATTGAACCGGGCCAGAAGATTCAAAAGAGAGATCTCACCCAAGAAAGCCGGTATTGGCTAAGTTTTATCTAATCTCGCATACAACCAACAAGAAATGAGACCGACATCAGTCTAGACAAGGCGATCCTAATTGCTTCAATCATGTCGGGTTTCAAGATTGATTTGGGGCAGCTCATATTCCTTGAGATTCACGTTCGTGAAAACCAAGGGCAAACTTCACTCCCATTTTCGTGCCTCATCACTACTTTGTGTGAAAATGCAGAGGTTCCCCCACGGCCTCATCCATTTCAGTAGTACCTTCCACCTCTTCAACACCTACCACCTCCACATCCACTCCTAGGCCAGCCAAAATACCTAGGCTGGCCACTGCTACTTCTTTCCATCTCCAAGCTTGGTCTACTAGCATAGCACACTAATGCCAAAGAAGAAAAGCTTGCGAAAGATCTTCCACTACTCAAAGTCAAGCATTGGCACCACTCCAAGCTTTCAATAAGTGATCTTCAAAAAAAATATTTATCATATGAAGATCGACTCCAAAACTTTGAAGCTCGTCTGGAGAAGGTTGACCGAGGTGGAGATGAGGATATGCCTCAAAGCAAAAAAGATGTTGTCAAGCTCAAGTTGGAGATGCATAAAATGCAGACATTGGAGTTTGACCTCACGACCCTTCTCCCAGTAGAGGAGGAGCATGGCACTGGCACCTCCTGAGCACCGGACCTTCCTTTGAACTTCACAAACCCCCTCTCAGCAGAGGAGGAACATGGTACTAGCATCTCATAGGCTCTAGGACCTTCTGCACACACTGATGACCATTTAGATGAGGAATCAATAGAGTCTCATGATGAGACAGACAAAGAGCAAGCAGTTGAGGAGGTTGATGACAGGTGACTAACAAAGGTAAAAAGGTTGCCTCTACAGAGGAACAAGCTGATGAGGAGGCAGATATGCAGAGGGCTATTGCACATTCCCTTGAGGACATGGCTTCCATGGTCATCACCACTACCACAGAGCCATCACGGGTGAGGCTAGCAGCTCCCAGTTCCGGGACCCGACTCCATAGCTTGAGGAGCCCACTAATTTGGTACCGCACACCACTATCCAGCAGGAGGTTCACCCTAGTGATCGACCAATTTCAGCAACCGAACCCACGGCCGCATCAAACATTCCATCCCCTCCAAGCGCTTAGTGTTTTCCAGGAAGCCCCTAAACTTTTCTCTTACTTTTTCAGTACATCGGAGACAATGCATGCTTTTATGTTGGGGGTGGGGTTGCAAGAAAACTTTTGCAAACTGTACATAGATATTAGTCTTGACAATGTAGATAGTAATGAATTCCCCTTGGTTTTTCTTAGCCGGGTTCTTTTCCAAGGGTATAATAGTAAAACCACGGCCGTAGTCATGAAACGTTTTGACTTGTTTGGTGCTTTTGTTCTATATTCAAGCATGTGATAAATTTTTGTGAAATAAATTGTACCCTTCAGATTTTGTGAATAAATAGTCCTTTTGTGAAATTGAGGCTTGTTCTTTGACTTTGTGCTTACTTAGAATTTCAATATCATGTGATGAAGCTTTAAGTTGCCTTGTATTCATTTGAGGGCTAATCATTTTCCGAGTCGAGAATTTCATGCATCATGAGTGGTGAGAATTTGTGAATAATGCATGTGCTTAACTTGTACTGTCTAGAACTTGCCCGGTTGATTCCTCAATGTCAATCTTAGGTTGATCATTGGTTGTTGAAATGATCTTAGGCTGTCCTTGTGATTGCTAACTAATTCTTGGCCAAATTGACCTCCCTTGTGTATTTATTAGCCTAGTTGTCCCCCGTTCAGCCTTTAACCTTTCCTTTGGCTACCACATTACAAACCTTTACCCCTTTCTGTGAAATTACTCCCTTTTATGAACTCGTCCCTTCTTGAATACTATGAATGAGGCTTTAAGACTAAGTTGGGGTGGTCGGTATCAATTGGGAAATAGTAGAGGAGTGTATTGTGTGTAAATTCTAATCTTTCAAGGTTGTGTCTTGTGAAGCGAGAGGTTAAGTTGAGATCCAACGTACTTTAAACCAAAAGCTCCACGTCATCCCAAACCATGAAATACTCAATCTTCTAAAAAAATGAAATAAGAGAAAAATGGAGTGTTGAGCAAACGTGGTAAGACAAGCAACTAGGGGTGGTTATGAACTACAAGGTGGGTTGATAGTAGCAATTAGATATCAATAAGGGCAATGTGTGCTATTCAAGAAAGAATCTGTGTAGCGTTCAAGGAGGGCTTAGTCACTAAATTTTCAGATATTCATCCAACCCGTCCCCAAGCCTACACTACAAACTCTGAAAAGTCCTTTTTGATCAACAACCAACTATTCCTGAGCTAGAAACGAGTTAAAATAAGGGCAAGCATATGGACTGATACTTGTAGCACTTGCCTTTCTTTTTGAGTGCAAGAGTTTTTGATTCTATCTCTTGTACATATATGTATCTGTTGAGTTGGGGATTTTCTTCGTTGTGAGGACGCGTGAATTGCAAGAGTTAGTAGAACTTTGTCATTGTTGTTGAGGCTCGAAGCTCACAACTTGATTATTTGAACGGCTAAACAATTTTTGTCTTTGCTGAAGGGTAAATAATTGAAGTCACATGTTTGTTAGCTAAAAGTTATAACCATGTATAGTCATTAATGTTTTGTGAACAGTCAAAAGTAAAATAGTCGCTAGTATGGTAGCTCTTTAGTTGCTTGAGGACATGCAAGAGTTTAAGTTGGGGGTGTTGTTATGTCGTAGAAATGCAATACTTTTTATACTAATTTAATAGACTTTAGCTTACCTTTTAAAATTATTTGAGTCTTTTCTTATGTAATATTGTTGTTTTGTAGGAAAACGAACTTGAAGATCCAAGAACATGAAAAAAATGTCAAAAACCATGAAGAAAGCAGATTTGCGACAGATATACAATCGCAGAATTAATGGGCTAATTGCATTGCTGTTGCAAATGCAACCTGACCAGCCCAATTTTAAGAGTCAAATATGCGATCTCATATGCGATCACATAACCATTGTGTGGACCACATAATTGCCGCACAAATGCAAGAGGAATTCCAGTAATCCAAAGTGATGATTATGTGCTCCATTATGCGGACCGCGACATCAGTTTGCGGACCGCATAACTCATATGCAATGGAAATATGGAAGTGCTGAAGATCATATCTGTGGCATTGAAATAATTGTCCGGACCGCGAATCACTTCCACGGTTCATTCTACGATCGCAAACTAACCTGAAGGGCTATTTTTGTCGAATTTTGTCCGTGACTTTTGGGCCATTATAAATAGAATATAACACCCGAAAAATAAAATTGGAAGTATTTAAGTGTAAAGCCCCATAAAAGTTTGCAAAAAGAAATATAATATTTTGGGTTGAACAATGCACTGTGGGATAAAGGAAACTTTTTGGCAGAGAAATGCGTTTCTGCGGTCCATTATGTGACCGCAGAATCACTCTGCAGACCGCATAATGGCCGCAGAGTGAGGCAGGAGAGGGGCAGTTTTGGATGCCATTTTGCAGTCGAATATGCGACCGCAGAACTGTTATGCGATTCACTATGTGACCACAGAACAGGTCTGCGGGCCGCATAGTGACCGCAGACCCAGGTAGATTTTTGCTAGTTTTGGGACACCAATTATGCGGCCGATATTTGGTCCGCATATAGATTATGCGATCGCATATGCGATCGCAGACCTTGTTGCAGAGCTTTATTTTTGGGTTTTTAAAACCCGCCCCTACTTCGTTAAATACACGCTTTGGGCCATTTTTGAGCTAAAATCTGACATTTTAGAGTGAGAGAGAGTGCCCTAGAGTGAGAAGGTGTTCCTCAATAATTGTTCTTCAATTCTTGCTCAAATTTTGGAAGATTAAGAAGGGAAACTCACTAGGTCTTCATCCTAGAGGTAAGATCCTACACCCTAACCCTTAATTTCGAAATTATCTGAAAATGGGTAATTAGCAAGATAACATTTGGGCATGAGAGTTGTTTATTTTACATGCATGTGATATCAAGGGGTGTAGGAAGATTGTTGAACTAAGCATGGTAAAGAATGAGTTGTGGGATGATGGAATCCTCCATAAAAGGACCTTGAAACCTTAATGCACACCATGTGTTTGATAAAATGCTCAAATGAGCTAGAACCATAATCATCTTCCTACTTTTGGTTCAATTTGTTATAATTCTCAAATAGATTGAAGTGGCTATGAATTTCGGAATATTTTAGAGTTTAAGTAAGCTCCATTGAGGTATGTTGGCTAAACCTTTCTCCTAGAATTGAATCCCATGGTATCCATATAATCTAAGTAAGTCCTGAATTGTTCATTATGAAAGTGGCTATTCCGAATAAGTTTGTGTTGAAAGATATATGTTCAATAGGTATCCCAAAATGCCTTTATCATGTTATGTTATCATTTGAGATTACGTTCAAAGTATGGGCTGTGCGTTAATAATATTGCGACTTCAAGTCAAGTTCAAACGAAGGATATTATGCCAAATTTTGTGAAAAAACTCTATGTGCCTAAGACTCTTAATTGCTCACATGTGTACTAAAAATATTAATTTTTAATGCCTTGTTGTTGTTGATGATGATAATGACACTTGAAAGTGAAAAGGCTGAGTATTGAATACTAAATGTGGCCATCGTGCCCAGAATAAGAATTACATATGTGGCCAATAGTGCCAATGAAATAAAAGAATGTGTGAACATTATGAGATGAGTCTTAGCTCCTTTACATAATAATGTCATTAATGTCCTATGATCAACCGTGGCTAGTACAAGTAAGCGATAGTATGAACACAAATTGTGGCTGTTTGCCAAAATAGGAATATTGTGTTATGAACCCTATGGAAGGTCTATGAAATGTATAGGAATATTGCGTTATCAACCCTATAGACGGTCTATGAAACGCATAGGAATATTGTGTTATCAACCCTATGGACGGTCTATGGAACGCTTAGGTATATTGTGTTATGAAATCCTATGAACGGTCTATGAAACGTATAGGTATATTGTGTTATGAAATCCTGTGGACGGTCTATGAAACGCATAGGTATATTATGTTATGAAACCCTATGGACGGTCTATGAAACGTATAGGTATATTGTATTATGAAATCCTGTGGACGGTCTATGAAATGCATAGGTATATTATGTTATGAAATCCTGTGGACGGTCTATGAAACGCATAGGTATATTGTGTTATGAAATCCTGTGGACGGTCTATGAAACGCATAGGTATATTGTGTTATTAAATCTTGTCGACGGTCTATGAAATGCATAGGTGCATTGTGTATGAGATGTATAGGTGTACGGTATGAATAAACACTAAGGACGGCCTATGAAACGCATAAGTGTATAATATATTATGTGTTCCACGTACAGATTATATGGCTCGGTTGACCCTAAAAGAAGTTTAGAATGATGCAAGTATAATAAGGCCTGATATTTAAACCTATGCGATGTTTTGTAGTCTTTTGATATACTTTAAATGCCTCTTATTTGAGTTACCATATTTTTAATTATTGTTTTGTCTGCCTTTCATACGACTACTATTCCATATGTACTCACGTCCCTTTTGTCGGGGGCGCTTCATCTTTTAATGGATGCAGGTGGTTCCATAGCAGGCGGCACATATCACTGATAGTGGTACACTCTCTTCCCAACAGACTTGGTGAGCCCCACTTCACTTTGGGGTCATGTATCTTTTGTTCCTTGTGTATTGTGTTTGAGGTATAGCCGGGGCCTTGTTGACAGCATTATCATAATACTCTTTTGTATCTTTAGAGGCTCTGTAGACATAGTGTGGGTTGCATATTGGTGATTAGGAAGTCAAATTAGTTATGTTGTGTTTGAATTACTTGTTCCACTTTAGACCATGAAAATGTATGTGAAATTTGAGACCTTAAAATGAAGTAACAAATGGTAAGAATTGGTATTGCAGACCTGATCACTTTATTGTTTGATTAACGAAAATATATATTCTCGTTATTCATGGATGTGTTTGGGTAGAAAGAAATCTAACAGGCTTGCTCGGTCAGGTTCACTCGATAGAGCGCCGATCGCGCTCCTCGAGTTTTGGGGTGTGACAAAGAATAACTAGGATTTTTGTAGGACTTCTTGTCTGAAAAAGGTCCTACATTGAGAGCATTAAATACACCACATGTTTTGGAGCTTTTTGGGTAGATTCCAAGACTTTGTCTTCATTGTAAGGCTTTTATGACTTTCTTTGATACTATACTCTTATATTTTAGTATAAGTAGCTAACTTTAAATACTAAGGTTGTGGACCGTAAGTGGGTGTAATATTAATGAGTGTTTACCATTGAATATATATATATATATATAATGGGTGGTTAATTTCTATTCATTTATTATGCTTCATTATAGTTGATAGTTGCAAAAACTAACTAGTGCCAATTTACTTTATCTTTCACTTGGAAAAGTGGGTTAGGGTTTGGTAGAATTGAATAGCAAGAACTCGAGGCTTTAGACCTTGTTTAATAGAATCTCTTAGGAATAAGTGGGTTCTACTTGGCATAAATTGGTTGCTTTTAATTGTAACTCTTTTATATTTTGGAAAATCATAAAGAGGAAATACTACCTAGCTAGTGGGAAATATTGGGTAGTCATTTTGGAACAATTTGCATATCAAAGGACCTACCATTAGAAATATATCATACTAACACCGATAGCATTACATTCTATAGAAAGGGACACAACCTTGTTTTCTTAATCCAATTAATCAATTCTCTTAACAATTCACAATTAAAAAACTCTTTCCAAATTAACGGATTAGAATTACGGCTTTAGTAAAATGACACACTATTCAAGTAACCTTTTCACGCATATTCCTTGTGGGATTCGATAATAACCTAGTTAGGTTATTATATTTGACATCGACCGCTTTACACCATTTATATAGGTGTAATTTAAGCGTATTAATGCACCTCTACTATTCAGTATTGCCTCCAATGAGTAAAAAGCTATCAACCTAGTCTAAATTATCTGTAGGTGATATCTTAGTTGATATTAAAAATATGAAAAAGGAAGCAGAGCAACCGAAGGAATAATACCTATCTTGAATATTGAACAACTGAGAATGGACCTGCATGAGAAGAAGGCAAGGTTAACCGTGATGCTGAATCTTCAAGGGACCTACTGGAGACAAAAAGCTATTAGAAATGGGAAAATGAAGGAAGACCATAACACTACTTTATACATGCTTCAGTAACAAGGAAAAGAAAGAAGTTTGCTTGTAACGATCCGACCTGTTGTTTTGAGAATTTGTATGCGGTTCAGTGGGTTAAGGTCTTGAGTAGCTTAATATTATGTATTATGACTTGCGTGTATAGATGGTTTCGGTTTTCAAGCGGCTCGGGATTGATTTGGAAGAATAATTCTCATTTTAGAAGCTTCAAGTTGGAAGATTTAACCAAGTTTGAATTTTGCTTATTGGATCTCGGATCGGAGTTTTGACAGTTCCATTAGGTCTGGATGGTGATTTTGGACTTAGGCCTAATCCTGGAATTGAATTCGGAGGTTCCTAGATTATTTTGGCTTGTTTTGCCGAAAGTTAGGAATTTGAAGGTTTAGAAATTCCTTAAGTTTGACCGTAGGTTGAATTTAGGGCTATCGGGTTCGGATTTTGGTTTCGGGACTTGGATTAAGTCCATTTTGGCATTTGGAACTTGTTTGAAAATTTTGATGTCATTCCGAATTGGTTTGATGTGAATCGGATGCTTGATTGTGATTCTAGTGATCCTTGAGTTCATTAAGAAACTTTCATGTGTTTTGATGTCTGATTCATAGTTTCATATGTTAATTTGGTGTTTTTGATCATGCGAGCGAGTTCGTATGATATTTTTATACTTGTATGGATGTTTGGTGTGTAGCCCTGAGGGCTCGGGTGAGTTTGAGACGTGTTTCGAATTGGATTGAACTTGCTACTGGTTTCTGGTGTGCTGGTGATGCAGTTATCGCAATTGCGAGCACCAGCATCACAAATTCGAAGAGGGCATGGGATGCTCAGATATCACAAATGTGACGCCCTTATCTCATTTGCAAATTCAGCGTTGGTCTTGGTCTGGTCGCATTTGCGACCACATGGTTGCATTTGCAAAGAAGCTGCCATCACAATTGCGGAGCCCTGTGTCACAAATGTGAAATCTATGAGGGTTGACAGGGATTGCTTTTGCAATCCTTGTGTCCCAATTGCGAACCCCTGGTTGCATTTGCGACTTCTGTAACTGAACAAAAGGGTGGGATTTCGGGACTTAGCTTCAGTTTTCATATTTTTAGAACCCTAGACTCGTTATGAGGCAATTATGATGAGGGATTTTCACATACAACTATTGGGTAAGTGATTTTGATCAATTTTCAATTATATTACATGATTATTTATGCGATTTAACCTCTAATCCATGGAATTGGAAGAGAATTATTGGGAAATTTTATCTATGTTTTGAAAAATGAAAATTTGAGATTTAAGAGTCGAATTGGACTCGATTTTGAAAGCATAACACATATATGGACTCGTGGGATTATGGGAAGTCGAGATCTACCATTGGACTTGGGTTTTGACCGGGCGAGCCCGGGATTGACTTTTGGAAAATTTTGTCAAGACTACCCAAAATCATTCATGAATAAAGAGGAGATGCACTACATTAATCAAACACTGAAAAGATTTTATTAACAACTCCCATTTCATTTCCATTAGCAGCTTCATTCATAATTTCCAAAATATTGCAAGTTTATAGATATAATGAAAAACATGTTTGCCAAATACCAACATTTCTAGTTCAATTACCCACATCAAACACCACCTACAACCTGTCTACGGAGCCTCTAAGTACAATAGAAGAGTAATATGGAAATGCCGGTAACAAGGCCCCGGCTATTCCTAAATATACAAAGTACAACATCAAATGACCTTAGGCCTGGAATAGAGTAGGGCTCACCAAAACTTGCTGAATAGGGAGTAACTGCTAACGAGGACCAAAGTTGCCCACTGATGAACCACCTGCATCCATTGAAGATGCATCACCCCCAGCAAAAGGGACGTTAGTACATATGGAATAGTACTAGTATGTAAAGCTAAATGTCCTCTTTCAAAATAGAATGCCCATATAAAAAGGGAAAAAATTATAGAAACAGCAAGTCACAATCAACCATATCCAAATGTCCAGTTAAAACATAACAATTTTCAAAATATAAAATTAATATATATTTTTGGTTGGGATATCATTAGCACTGATATACCACCGTGTGTTTAGCACGGAGTCTTATCAAGCCCGATCGGATAGGCCATCTCCCCACGAACAATGTGGTTTGACATGCGATGCGGAAAAAAGGTGTTACCAAGAGTAGTACCACCATATGCATAACATGGCGTCCAATCTCCACCCAATCAGCTAGGACGCCTTCCCACATATGCCGTGTGGGTTGACTTTTCCAATTCACAACTATTATCAGTTTCATCCCAATTAAGCGGAACAATATCAACCCATCAATCACATCCCAAATAAGTGGAATAATCACAATCCACTCCTACGCCGGCATGTGTAGTTTTAGGTGTGGGTTGTTACAACCCACCCTTCCTCGGTTTGCTAATGATACTCCCAAAAAAATTATTTTTGGTTTTGCACACAAAGGTAACATAGATACAAATGTATTTACCTCATCATCTTTCACATTGTATAAATCTTCACTAGTATTTTCAACCAATCATAACAACAATATTTCCTTGGCTCTTTTGGCCATTCACAAGATTCTTTATTAATGGCACGGTAGCCGTATTTCATATTCCACACTTTTATATCTTTCCTTCCATGGATTATCATCATAAATATCAACATATATAATATTTCAAAAATCACAACTTTAAGTTTGTTAGAAATGAAGGCTTTAAACACAATGGATTTCTTTCCAGGAAATGGAGTAAAATGATTGGCAATCGAAGAGCAAGTTAAAATAATAAACAAGTAGCACACCATTTATTCTGGAAATACTTTTCCCAAAAAAGGGCAATACATAATTTCCACTCACAAATATGTAAGAAAGCAAAACACATTGAAAATACACACAAAGCATAGCATTACTTAAAACAGCCACATTGGGACATGACTTGAGGACATAAGCTTTTAGGAAAATCTACTTTTGAAGTAATTTTGGAACAGTTGAATCAAGGCTCATTTCATAATCTTTCTCACATCATCTCATTTCATTAGTACCACTAGCCACAAGTATAGCTTTCATTCTTTGCACGGTGGCCGCACTTTATATCTTCAACTCACTTATTTCACTTTCGAGCATCTTTATAGATTATCAACAACAATGCATTTCCAATCAAGACTTTCGGTACACATATGAGCAATTAAGAGTCTTAAGCCTATCGATTTTTCTCACACAATTTGGCATACTAGCTTTCATTTGAAACACGACTTAAAGCCATAACATTTTAATACACAACCCATACTTTGAACATATATATTTCGACATAAGACTCACTCAGAATAGTCAAGTTTATAAGGAATAACTTGGAACATAGGAATTAGGTACTTGAGCCTACCATACTTTAAACTTACGGGAACATCATGGAATTCATTTCTAAAAGAGTAGTTTAGCTAACATACCTTAATGGAGCTTTTTAGTGCTACTAAAACCACTCATTACTCTTACAAATTCAATCTACATCAACATAATTCAATTGGACAAATATTAGTAAACATTTCCAGGTTTTTGATCGTTTTGGCATTTTATCAAACACCTAGAGTGCATAGCATTCAACTACCTCTAGTAATGGTATCTCTTCATCCAACAATCCCTCCTTCCCACAAACAAGATATAATACAATATCCTTTGATTACTAACTACATTCTTTAGCACCATTATAATCATCAATGAACTCACATCCACCAAATTTTACTAATTAATTCATTACAAAATCTCTACAACACTCAATAATCTAGTTTAAATATTTATGGCTTCCAATCACCATCTCATAAGTGCTAGTACTTATTCCTTGATCATATCCATGCATGTAGGTTTAAGGGTGAAAGATTACCTCTTGTAGACCAAATCTTGAAAGTCAACTTTTGGGGTGTTCTTGAGATTTTGAAGAAATCCTATGGAATCCAATACAATACCTTGTTGTAACTAGTGATTGAGAAGTGGAATCATCATAAAAACATACTTAAAAACTCACCATAAGTGTGTATTGGAAGCCTTGACCGGATGAGTAATGGAGAGAAAAGCCCTAGTCTTGGAATCCTTTTATTCTTCTCTCTCCCCACTCAAGTATTAATAGGCCTAGGTACAGTATTTTTCCACTCGTGTTATCCTTGTGCTATAAGGCTTTAGCTCACTGGTTTGCTAAAATTTTTAGCTTCCCTCTTGTGCTATAGATGCGCTATGGGGAGATAGCACACTGTATTTTCTTTAGGCTTATTGCTTTGAAATTAACATCCAAGTGTTCCCCATTATTACAGCACTCAAAGATTAATAAAATAATTATCCCCAAGTATCCAAATAACTTTATTCACTCCAGAAATTCTCATGTGGTTCGGTCTAAATTAAATTGTATTCCTAAGCTCGAAATCGCTCGAATTAGAAATAGAAATTAAAGGGGCCTTATACATTAGCCTACCTCGGCACCACAAACCTCGAGTTCTTGGTAAAATTTTATGAGGTCTTACAGTTAATAACATAATTTAACTATTTAATCATTAAATCATAAACCAGTAAATGACATACATAACTTTAACGGCCAATGGTTATACATTTCTCAAATCCGGTAGTATGAAGTCATAAGCTCTACTGAAATATACCAGAATTTCTAAATACTATACTGTTTTGATTTACAATTTAACACTAGCATAAGGAAGTAAGATGGTGTAACGACTCGGCCTGGCGTTTTGAGTGTATTAGCCTAGATCCCCTATTTACTGCTTTTCCCATATCTTTTTCTGCTAATGTGACTTGCCGGGAGGTTTTTGTTGTGGTTTCGGAGTGAATTGGGACACTTATTCCCTAAACAAAAGCTTAAGTCTTAGGATTTTGATTGTAGTTGGAACTGTGTGAAGACGACTCTGGAATAGAGTTTTGTCGATTCCGTTAGCTCTGTTAGGTGATTCTGGACTTAGGAGCGTGTCCGGACTGTGAATTGGAGGTCCGTAGCTGATTTAGGCTTGAAATGGCGAAAGTCAAATTATTGGAGATTTTGACCGGTAGTGGACTTTTTGATATCCAGGTCGGATTCCAATTCTGGAAGTTGGAGTAGGTCCATAAGACTGAATATGACTTGTGTGCCAAATTTGAGGTCAATCAGACGTAATTTGATATATTTCGGCATCGGTTGTAGAAGTTTAAAGCTTCAAAGTTCTTTAAGTTTGAATTGGAGGGTGATTCGTATTTTTAGCATTGTTTGATGTGATTTGAAGGCTCGACTAAGTTCGTATGGTGTTTTAGGACTTATAGGTATGTTTGGTTGAGGTCCCAGGGGCCTCGGGTTGATTTCGGGTGGTTAACGGATCATTTTGGACTTAGGAGAGATTGCAGTTTTCTGGTGTTCTTCAGTTCTTGTTTCCTTCTTCGCTTTCGCGAGGGGAGTCTCGCATTCGCGAAGAGGAACTGGAGGCAGGCGAGATTTTGTGCTTCGTATTCGCGATGGAGGTCCCGCGTTCGTGAAGCACTTAGGTACTTGGTCTACGCGTTCGCAATGGAGGTCCCGCGTTCGCGTAGAGGTATTGACCAACTGGGTCCCCAGGCTCTTTTTGCCTACGCGTTTGCAACGTTGGTCCCGCATTCGCGTAGGGTCGAGCTAAGTGGTCTTCACGTTCGCGACAAGGGCATCGCGTTCGCGATAAAGGATTTTTGACTGAAGCAATTTTGTGCTTTGCGAACGCGAGGGTGTGGCCGCGTTCGCGAAGAAGGGATGTCTGGGCACTATTAAAGTTTCCAAAAACTAGGGTTGGCCATTTTTTTATCAAAACTTGAGATAGGGAGCTCGGAGTTGGACGAGATTTTGAGGGATTTTCAAATACATCGATTGGGTAATGATTCTTCACTTATTTTGGGTTATATCCCACTAATCTATCATTAATTCCATTATTTAATTTCGGATTTGGGTGGAAAAATTTGGGGAAAATGGGAGAAGTTCTTCAACTAAATTTTTGAGTTTTGATTGGGATTTTGATATCGGATTTGAATAATTTTGGTACGAGTGAACTCGTGAGTGAATGGGTGTTCATATTTTGTGACTTTTACCCGATTCCAAGGCAGGGGCCCGGGGAGACTTTTTTGGGCGATTTTCTAATTTTTTGCTTTAGCTTTGATTTCATTAATTAGATTAGTTTCTTATAGTTGTATTTATGGTATGTAATTGATTTTGGCTAGATTTGGGCCATTCAGAGTTGGATATTCATGGAAAAGGCATTGTTACCGATTGATTGAGCTTGGTTCGAGATAAGTGGCTTACCTAACCTTATGTGGGGGAAATCCCCTTAGGATTTGGTACTTTTGTGATATGTGAGAGCCGTGTATGTGAGGTGACGAGTATGTACACGGGCTATTTGTTGTAAAACCCCATTTATTTTACTGAGTAGTAATCTATTTTTTTCTTTTAATTTGAGTTATACCGTTTAAATGAGTATTAGTCTCTTTTCATTCTTAATTGAGCTATTCCAATATGTGTAGTTATCCTGTTTAGTCTAATATCGCATGTTTACGTGCTTTAACTGCTTATTTGAACTCTATGAAGCATGCCTAGTTGATTTCATGCTTTTCCTTGTTCTTTATTAGTATAAATGTATAAATCTTGCTGTTAACTGTTGTATTTATCGGTTTGAGCTGTGTATTTACTTTTGAGACTACAAGATAGTTCCTCGGGAGTTCTCCCTGCACATTTACTTTTGAGACTACGAGGCGGTACCTCGGGAGTTCTCCCTGCACATTTACTTTTGAGACTACGAGGCGGTACCTCGGGAGTTCTCCCTACATATTTACTTTTGAGACTACGAGGTGGTACCTCAGGAGTTCTCCCTATACATTTACTTTTGAGACTACGAGGCGGTACCTCGGGAGATCTCTTTGCTTCTTTACTTCGGGACTACGAGACGGTATCTCGGGAGATTCCCTGTTGTTTACCCCTGTGTTGTACTGCTATTTTTCTTGTGTTTTCCTTTTGTTAAATTCCAGTATCTTAATATAATGTTATATTCCCCTGCTTTAATTATTATATAGCAGTGGGTCTGACCTGACCTCGTCACTACTCGACCGAGGTTAGGTTTGGCACTTACTGGGTACCGTTGTGGTATACTCATGCTACTCTTCTGCACATGGTTTTTTTTTATAGATCCAGGTACTTCTTATCAGCCCCGCTATTAGCTGAGAGTGCTTGCTGTTGTACGGAGACGTCAAGGTACATCTGTCGCGTCCGCAGATCTAGGAGTCCCCCTCTATTCTCCCCTATGTCAAACACTTCATGTAATCCTTTTATTAGACTCTTGTGTATAGAGATGTTATTTTCCTTCTGTAGCTTGTGACTTACGATGTTCCGGATTTTGGGAAGACTGTGTATTTATAGAGTATTGGTTATTGTACATGCCGAGAGGCATTGCTACTAGTTATTCAGTTATCTACTGTTGTTGGTTGCCAAGTTTTACTTTTGTTTTGTTATTTTCCGAAATTTGTTAGGCTTACCTAGTCATAGAGATTAGGTGCCGTCATAACGTTATACGGAGGGAGTTTAGGTCGTGACAGATGGTGACTCCGAGGCCTGCGAGCGTCAAGCAGGTATACCTTGAAGTCTCCACTGTGCAGACGCAACTCTCAATATCACGATCAGAAATACCTGGATCTGCACAAAAATGTGCAGAAGCATAGCATGAGTACACCACAATGGTGCCCAGTAAGTATCAAGCCTAACCTCGATAGAGTAGTGACGAGGACAGATCAAGACACCTACTAGACATAGAAACTTAAACAAGATATGCATGAAGCTAACTATGAAAAGAACATCAATGTAAGGCTAAAGGCGGAAAGATTATTGATTTACAACCAACAACGAAATAATAGAAATATAAATGGCAGCATGTATTAAACGGGTAATTGAGAAGCAACATAATCAGGACAGCAATGAGATATGAATGAACTCAAATAAGGATGAACCAATGGCAACTCAAATAATCAAATCGTTCCAAACACATGGGCCTAAAACAAGAATTACTCCGCGGCACCACTCCTCGTAAATCACAAATCATGGACCACAATTTCCAAATCTTACACGTATGGCACCTCGTGCCCACAATAACAATTACCTTCACACGGCAAGGCCCATGTGCTACCATGTACATTGCAACCGTAACAAATATCAATTAAAATGACTGAGAGTTATATTTAAACACCATAAAGTATAATAACAATCTTGAATAAAGTATGGCGTCATATGAAATAATGAGTTTATTTTAGATATCAATTAAAGTAAAATAAAATACAATATATACAAAATAGAGTATCATATGGGTTTAGTTTATAAATCAATAAAGTTAAGTAAAATGTCATATTTAAACAAAGAAAAACATCAGTTAAATTAACGAATTAAATATAGAATTTTTCAAAGAGAGAAACGTGATAACAATTTTAAGTAAGGTAACCAATCAACAGGGTGTTGACTATAATTTGAGAACCGAATTATAGTAAAAGGGCGATAACCATTTAAAATAATAAGGCACCGAGTGAGATGGTGAGTTCTATATTAAGTGACACATAGAATAAAACATGTCAATAATTTTATTATTTAAATCGTTATGTTACCAAAAATTCAACATAATATGATCCACGCAATTAAATTTACATTGATAATCAATTTACCATGTTATAACAGAGGTATAGATTGGCATTTTAAAGCAATACAACAAATCACGTAGAATGCATGACTCACACAAGAATGATTGAAGGAATAACCAAACACAATAAATATGTGGATGAATGATTGAAGGAAAAAAATAATAACCGTTCAAATCAACAAGTTATCCCAAGATAGAGTGTACAACAAGAATCACAGCCGAGGTACCACCTCGAAATCATATTTGACAAGTCATAATCACAATCTTTCCTTATACTGCCGCGTGAGCCTTACATTTAGATAGTTTTGAAAATATTTTTTCCCAATATAGCAACACGTACTTTAGCCCACCTTATGTCGCCGCGTGGCTTCAAGTAATTCCCTTACTAGCAACACGCATATAAATCTCACCTTATGCCGCCGCATGCACACTAACCCCTATCCTTATACCGCCGCATGCACATCAATATCACAACACAATAACAACTCGCACCATAAGTGCCCATATGCCACAACTTGCCAAAAATTATCGGTACAAAAGTTTCAACAACATATAGCCCACAACTCAACCAGAATATGAACAAGAATCTCAATAATAACAAAATAAAGGTGAATAGCTCAACAAGCAAGATATCTCAACAATTAACAACTTTGCCTCAATGTGATAACGGTTTTCACAACTTCAACACCAATAACTCAACAAGAAAATATTCAATGAAATAACAACTTCAAGTAAGGTAATTCAACAATTAAAGAATTAATAAGACAATAAGGAAGACAATTACTTCAACTAAAGCATGTAAGAGCAAAATAACAAGTAAGAGATAGAGCAAGTGTTAACAATGTCAAATAAAACATGTAAGGATAGATTGATACATGTAAGGGTAGATTAACAATGAAAGATATAACATGTTATGACAATTCTATTAAATACATGAAAAGAGTTTAAATAGCCTAAACCGGCCAAATACCATGTATTGCCCGTGTACCCACTCGTCACCTTGCGTACACGGCTTTCACATAACACAAATAACACAATCAACCCAAATCACAAGGGGTAGTTCCCCACACAAAGTTAGGCAAGATATTTACCTCAAAGAATTTAAATCAATACTTTAAGAAGTCCTTCCCATGTGAAACAACCTCTGGATGGCTCGAATCTAGCCAAAATATTTTAATATCATAAATAAAAGCCATAGGAAATAATTTCGGATAATAATGCTTCGATCTTTAATGAAAATTAAAAAGTCAACCCAACAAGTCAACCCCAGACTCGTACCTTGGAACCTGACAGAACTCACAAATTCAGGACACACATTCCAATACGAGTCCAATCAAACCAAAATCATTCAATTCTGACTTCAAATCAGCCTTCAAACCATCAATTTATGTTTTAGAAAGTTTTTACTAAAATTCTCAATTTCTCCAATTCAAATTATTAATCAAACACTAAAATCGAGGATGGAATAATGAAATAATAATAAATCCGAGTCAAAAATACTTACCCCAATTCAAGTAGTAAAAATTTTCTCCAAAATCGAGCTCCAAAACCTTGTGAGAAAAAGTAACTAAATTCCGAAACAAGAAATAAATGCATTAGCTGTCCATCTCGATTTCATTCCTAGATAATGCCAAAACTTATGTTTGATAAGTCCAACATGATTCTTGCGAGATTACACCCAAGATAGCCTCTTGAATCACCCAATTTGGCCTTATAATGAGGGAGATCTGATGTTTTGAAATTTTAAAAGAAATCTGAAAACTTCAATGGCAATTTCGTAATTATTCACACTAGAAAAAACCAACAATAAGAAAATCTTCGTTTTAGCACCCAAAACTCATCCGGAACTTTCCAAACACAAACCATATTTTCATTTCAATCATAAAATACGCTAGAAACCTTATCGCACACTCAAAATACCGAAACGAGGTCATCTTGATCTGATATTGACCATCGTCAAACTTCAAATCTTTAACATATTTAGTTTCTCATTCAACGGTCCGAAACACACCCGAGCCCCTCCGGACCCGATCCAATCATACCAACAAGTACAAATACGTCATCCAAACTTATCCAAAGCCTTAAAACACCCTTGGGAACATCACAAAAAAGAATCGAAGCTCAAACCGAATAGAATTTCTCTTAAGTTGTTAAATCTTCATTCTTTCAAAAGAGTGTCTGAATCACACTTAAACACTTCAGATTACTTTCAATTCAACTATATAGACTTATCCAAAGTCTCGAAACACCAATTAGAGTCCAATAACATCGAAGTCAACTCTTGGTCAAACTTATAAAATTTTAAGTTCTTCAAATTGCCAACTTTCGAGAAATAGTGTCGAATTCTTCTAGGAACCTCCGAAACCAAATCCGAACATACGTACAAGTCCAAAATCATCATACGAACCTATCAGAATAATTAATACCCGATTCCGAGTTTGTTTACCTAAAAGTCAAACCTTGGTCAACTCTTCCAATTTAAAGCTTCTAGAACGAGAATCATTCTTCCAAATCAATTTCGAACCTCTTGAAAACCGAAACCAAGCATACACACAAGTCATGATACATAATATGAAGCTACTCAAAGTCTCAAACCACCGAATGGAACGCTAAAGCTCAAAACGACTGGTCGAGTCGTTATATTCTCCCCCACTTAAACATACGTTCGTCCTCGAACGTGCCAAGAGTTGTTCCAAAGTTATCAAATCGCCATATAACCTCACCATACACATAACAATGGGTGATCCCACATCACCCCAATCCAAATAAGCCCGACAACACCACTAACAGAGGATCCTTACTTCGACTTTAGTCCATAAACCTTAAAACCCAAATCCTCAACATTTGGAACTCATTATATGACACTATTCTTGCATCTATGCACCGTATAACTCTTAACAAGCTGTACCAATCCATAACCATATCTCAAGACATAAAACCTTGTTCTGAACCTTTGTACACTGTCAATGATGAAAGAAACATACAAAAACACATAACCACCCATCAGATCAACAAGTTGTGGAGCTCTCTTGCCCGATAAGAACCATAGCCAAAATCTAAGTCGACTAGTGACACTGTTCTTCCAAACATACCTTAATAAATTCCGATGGCACTCATTTCAGGTCCAATAACCTCATCTCATCCAGTACAAGCTACTCGACCGACCTGTCACACAAATCCTACTAAGATCCACATACCATGCAATCCGTGCACCAACGAAAAATAACTCAGATATACCAATGATGAAAAGAGAATGGAAATGAAGGAACCGTCCCGCCAGCTCAACAGATACTACCATGAAGCTCAATGCTATCAATACACCACACAAGGGGAAAATAACACATGAAATAAGTACAAAGGATCATATCTTAATATAACGCCACTGCGATGCATGACCCAATCTGACACCGGTCCACCTGGAATACGCCAAGCCATGATACTCATATACAACAACCATAAGCATATCAACAACAAACATACAAAGCGCATGACCATAACCATGGAGATACGGATATCACTATATACTAGAAACAGGAAGACCATAACTAAGACACAATCAACCATTCAACACCCCAAGAGCAATCTTGCTCGAATTTCGCTACAATGCCCAAACATAATTGCATCGTATGTAAATATACAAGAGTCTCACAATTCGTCGTGGCATAGAAGAGTAACACATAGAATACATAATAACACGAATAAGGTCAAGTCTAACTGATGGCACCACCTCCTACAATTATTGTGCTGAGTAAACAAATCTGACCCGGTGTAGAATACACATTCTCATTAGGCATACCAGCGGCCTCCAAATCAATTTTGATCCTTCCAAAATAGGTGGGTAGCTTCCGAAAATCCCACAATAGCATATCTGTAGAACATAGCATCAGTCATCAACCTCTTAGCATACCTTTACCGTCCGTAACCATGGAATAAGCTGCCTCTGAGAAACTTCTTAGTCTTCTAATCCTTAGAGTGCCATAATATACATATCCGGTCCCAACTGCACTACTTAAATGAATGACACCTTTCTCATACACGATCATCCCATGATAAATACTTCCATAATTCCTTCGTGCCATATAGTAAAATCTAAACATCAGCGGTCGATCAATCAGGCGATTACCGTAATACCAGTGAGCAAGCGCAAGTCGAAGCACAGTGTGCCTTCTGGAGTGTGCACCCTTCTTAGGTGGTACAAAATGATGCTAGCATTCTTCTAAACATATGAAATCATCCGTGCTGTCTAAAACTTGTGACCCCATCCAAGCAAAAATCGTAACACACAACATGTTCCTAATATTGGTAGCAGACATCTAGCTCAACCAGTGCTCGACACTATCAAGAACTCTTCGAAACCCATCCTCACATAACCAAGCCATTAGAACTTAATTTCCCCAACTCAACCAACTCAGGCAAGCCGTCCAACCCAAGAGTATTGCCACAAAACACCGATAATGCATCACCACACCAAAGGAACCAATTACCTTTATTACTATCCTCACCCAACATGACCAAGCTGACACATTTCTTCGAATCCTCCTCGACTTGCCTTCAAGTTAACAATTGTCCTTGCAGGTACACTACGATCCTAAACCAAAGCTCAATGTAAGAGATCCTAGCACGAACCACATCGTCCGAAATCCCATAAACCGTTGGGTTTCCTCTGAAGCACCTAATAATGGCACAATCGAGATACCACTCGGAAGAGATCTTCTGTGAATCTGAAGATGTTTCTCTAACCTCTCTGACACTACAATTTAGAATTAATAATGATACAGAAATACCGCAAGTCTAAGCACTATCCCATGTAAGTCTTAGATTTTTGGCCATATACAATTTCGGGGAACCTTTCAATACCACATATATATACCTCAGTCCAAAACTGATATGACACATGACCATGCAATCTGATCGTCGATAGTAAACTCCCCCATTTGGCGCGAGCCATAGGACACAACATCTGATGATCCACAATACCAACCTTCATAAGATCGTACAACACCAATCAGATACTAGAACCCAATGCATCCTACATGTGAAAAACTAAAATATTAGTCAATACATCCCTATACTCAGTCTGGACAGCACGTTAAGATAATGATCGAGCATCCATGGCCCCCTTCGTAGCCCATCCGCAGCATCACAAACCGTCGATGCATAGTTGATACCGAGTATGAAACATCATATACGAATGTATATAAAGGAATATAAGATATATGCTTCAAGCTGAATCAAAGTCGCATGATTAGGAATTGAAGAAGTGGAATTTCCTATAGTTCTGTAGCCTCTAGAAGATGAGTATAGGCGTCTCCGTTCCGATCCGCAAGACTCTACTAAACTTGCTTATGACTCGTAGAACCAATGAACCAAGAGCTCTGATACCAACTTGTTATGACCCCAAATGCCCACCTTACGATGTCGTGATGACACCTAGTATCTAAGACTAGGTAAGTCTAACACATGCTGAGTTAATAACAGAATTAAACTACTTAATCATTAAATCATAAACCAGTAAATGACATACATAACTGCAATGGCCAATAGTTATACAATTTCCCAAAACCGGTAGTACGAAGTCATAAGCTCTACTGAAATATACTAGAATTGCTAAATACTATGCTGTTTTGATTTACAATTTAACAGTAGCATAAGGAAGTAAGATGGTGACTCCGAGGCCTGCGAGCGTCAAGCAGGTATACCATGAAGTCTCTGCCGTGCAGACACAACTCTCAATATCATGATCAAAAATACCTGGATCTGCACAAAAATGTGTAGACACATAGCATGAGTACACTACAACGGTACCCGGTAAGTATCAAGCCTAACCTCGATAGAGTAGTGACGATGCCAGGTCAAGACACCTACTAGACATAAAATATGTACAAGATATGCATAAAGCTGACAATGGAAACAACATTAATGTAAGGCTAATGGCGGAAAGATTATTGATTTTCAACCAACAACAAAATAATAGAAACGCAAATGGCAGCAAATATTTAAAGGGTAATAGAGAAGCAACATAATCAAGACACCGACGAGATATGAATGAACTCAAATAAGGAGGAACCAATCACAGTTCAAATAATTAAATCATTCCCAACGCATGGGCCTTAAACAAGAATTACCCCGAGGCACCACACCTCGTAAATCTCAAATCATGGACCACAATTTCCAAATCTTACACATATGGCACCTCGTGCCCACAATAACAATTACCTTCACACGACAAGGCCCACGTGCTACCATATACATTGCAACCATAACAAATATCAATTAAAATAATCAAGAGTTATATCTAAACACCATAAAGCATATTAACAATCTTGAATAAAGTAAGGCGTCAAATGAAATAATGAGTTTATTTTAGAAATCAATTAAATTAAAATAAAATAAAATATACACAAAATAGAGTATCATATGGGTTTAGTTTAGAAATCAATAAAATTGAGTAAAATAACATATTTAAACAAAGCAAAACATCAGTTAAATTAATGAATTAAATATAGAATATGTTAAAAGAGAAACATGATAGTAATTTTAAGTAAGGTAACCAATAAGTATGAGTGTACCTGCACAAAAAGTGCAGCAAGTATAGTATGAGTATGTAAATCAACGTGTACCCAGTAAGTATCTAGTCTAACCCTAGAGAAGTAGTGATGAGAGGTCGACATCGACACTTACTAGTGGTCCACTAAGACAGATACAGTAGAAGTAAACATATGTGAATCAGAGAAGATAAATGAAGTAGCAAGTATAATACGTGGTACAATCCTCCTCTCAACAATAACTCAGACTCTCAGCTAGTGACTACCTCCTCAATCAGAGTGTATATATTTAATGGACCTTACCAGATAGGTCGTCATAATCAATCAGGAAAAGCTCATAGATATGTTGGCTTCTTGCCAATTTTTACGCACGATTTCATAAGAGTATTTTATAGAAATGCCGAGGCGTACGACCCGATCCATCATAACATTGCCAAACCATAGATACATCTATTTTATTGCTGAGGCGAACGGCCCGCTCCCATGAGAGTGTGGTACATAAATCCTGTCGTGGCGTATGGTCTGATCCAACATAGTGTGCGCACTGCTGAGGGCCTAGCGGCACGAACCATAGATGTATCTATCCTGTCGAGGAGAACGGCTAGATCCCATTAGAATAGGAAGCCTTAACGGGTCCTTGACCACACTCACGAATAGATGTGTGAGTATATATATATATATTAAGGGAAAACCTTTCGGTGAAACGCAATACGCGAAAGAATTTTGTAAAAGGAGTACAATCATTTCGCGGCTAATTATGAAGCCTGTTGAATCTCTACCATATCGAGTCTATCACTCTACGCAAGTCTAGTCTCAAGTCGCAACGTAAAATAAAGGAATTTAATAGGCCAGAGAGAAATCAAGTAGTACAACAATAGCATGGCGGGAACCTAAGTCTACCCGGACATAACATGAATCTAGCTACATACGGACTCTCGCTACCTCGTGGGTACGAAGCCCCTGCAATACTTAGCACATAATAATTACATCACCTAGGGGTAATTTCCTCCTCACAGATTTAGACAGGAGACTTACCTCGCTCCGAAGTTCCATAACCGGCTCTAAGGCCTCTCTACCACCTCAAACCAAAGCCCGTCGATCCAAAACTATTCAAACAACGTGCAAACCAGTCAAAATATATTCTAATATCCATAATTAATCATTTTAAACAATTTTCCAACTCCGCTCGAAAAGTCTTTAAAATCAAACCTTGAGCCCACGTGCCGGATTCCAAAAACTTTCGAAGATAAACTTTACCCATAACATTACTAACTCGAATATACAATTTATTCCAAAGTCCATGTCCAATTTTGTGGTCAAAATCCAAAAATACCGATTTCTAGGTTTTTCTACCAAAATCTCAAATTTTTACTAATTCCCATGTAAATATCCGTACATAATCCAAGTATTTAATGCACAATAGGTGGGAATAGCTTACCTTGAAATAGATGATGAAAATCTCCCCTTGAAGCTCTCCAAAAATCGCCCCATCTAAGTGAAAATGAAAGAAAGTGGGCCAAAATCCTATTCTTAAAACAACAATGCCCCAGTGACTTTTTCGCATCTGTGGAACTGTAGCCGCTTCTGCGGCTCCGCTTCAGCGGAAAATTCCTCGCAGATACGGCTTCCCCCAAGGCTAGCACTTTCCGCTTTTGCGGCCAGTCAACCACTTCTGCGGCACCTCATTTGCGGTCTGCCCTTCGCATCTGCGGAGGCCACTAAGCCGCCCAACCACTTCTGCGGTCTTGTCCTTGCTTCTGCGGGCGCGCATCTGCACGAACTAACCCGCTTCTGCGGATCAGCCTCATCACCCCTACTTCCGCTTCTGCGACCCTCCAAGCACAGGTGCGAGTCCGCACCTATGGAATTCCTGCCGCATCTGTGCTCCATAGTCCCCAGTCGATTTCTCTGCATCTGCGCAACACATCCCACACCTGCGAGCTTGCACCTACGATCAAAGCTCCGCAGGTGCGGTTACACCAGCAGAGCCCAGCATTCAACAATCTCACAACTTTAACTTTTGATCAGTTAACCATTCAGACTCAACCCGAGGGCCCCGGGACCTCGACCAAATATACCAACCAGTCCTAAAACACAATACAAACTTAGTCGAGCCTTCAAACCACATCAAACAGCGCTAAAACCACGAATCATACCCCAATTCGAGCTTAATGAACTTTAGAACTTTAAACTTCTACATTCGACGTCGAAACCTATCAAATCAAGTCCGATTGACCTTGAATTTGCACACAAGTCATAATTGACATTATGAACCTATTCCCACGGAATTGGAATCTGACCCCGATATCAAAAAATTCACTCCCGGTCAAACTTTCCAAAAATCATCTAATTTTCAACTTTCGCCAATTGACACCGAAATAACCTACGGACCTCCAAATCAACATTCGGACATGCTCCTAAGACCAAAATCATCATACGAACCTGTTGGAACCTTCAAATCCTGATTCCGAGGTCGTTTACTCAAAAGTCAACCTTAGTCAATTCTTCCAACTTAAAGCTTTCGAAATTAGAATTTTCTTCCCAAATCAATCCCGAACATCCCGAAATTCAATTCCGACCACCCGTACAAGTCATAATACCTTAAGTGAAGCTACTCAAGGCCTCAAACTGCCGAACAATGCGCTAGAGATCAAAATGACCGGTCGGGTTGTTACATTCTCCGCCACTTAAACATGCGCCCGTCCTCGAACGTGCTAAGGACTACTCCGGAGTTGTCCAAAATAAGTGTTTAACACCTCGTGCACCTACCTGTGCCACCACATTCTATTTGAACACTTTAGCTCTAGCCAGACTGAAAATCCTCCCTATAACCTTAGCCAACAAACCTTAAAACCAAATTCTAGTTTCCGAATTTCTTTACGAGGCTTGATTCTAACACACGAACACTGTACCAATCGCTACACACTGTACCAAAACATGATATTGCACCTATGCTGAAATCATACCATGCACCACATAAGTTGGTTGCCCATATTAACACCCTTCGACCAAAATAGCTGTAATTTCACAAATCTGGTGCCCGCAATACATCTCATGACGTGTGTAAATCCCGTTCCAACTCTCGCAATACTGCCACGATGAAAGGGATGTGTAAAAACTCATAACCACATGCTGAATCAATAATTCATGGAGTCTCTTCTCCTCACAAGAACCCTTACCTCATTCTGAACTAAATATCGATATTTTTCCTTTTTTGTATATTATATAAATCTGGTTGCACAAATTCCAGGCACAATAATCTCGTCTCACCCAGTACAAGATGCTCAGGCAATAAGCCACCTCAAACACTGACTCGGATCTCATATGACGCCATTAATGCGCCGACAAGCTACAACTCGAATATGACACATAAGGAGGAACGAACTTTGGAAAAGAATTATCCAGCCCGCGTAACAAATAAAACGGTCGAACAGATGTTACGAATCCTTCTCAGAGAATGAGAAACAAAATATGCAGGAATAGATATAGGGAACCGTACTCAACATAACACTGTTGCGGCGTGCAAACCGAACCAAACATGATACAGTTACGGCGTGCAACCTGATCTAAACATGATACTATTGTGGCGTGCAACCCAATCCAAATAACGTACCCATGGCAGCGTGCCACCCGATTCACTCACAACAATAAATAAGGACATACCCCTCTAGCCATAATGCTTCTACCTATGGAATACCGAATATCGGCCACAAGCACACCAAGTGCAAAAATACAACTCTGGGGAGACGGGTAGCGTAATACTCCACAAAACCCAAGCACGACTAAGGTGTGATAAATGACCTACATCTCGAGAGCCATCCTGCTCATCTGACACCACAAGCTACACGGGACCTCAACACACGTGCGAATAATTAAGTCGTCGCATAACCAACATGGCACAATAGAGTATTACATGAAATAGCTGACGACGAAAATAACATCCAATGCCTGAAGACTCCTCCATAAGCAATGTTATGCTGAATGAATACACCCGGCTTGGTGTAGGGTACACATCCACATTTAAACCCTCCAACGGACCTCAAGCTGATTCTGATCATAGCATACTGGGCTAATAACCTTTCAAGGATCCACGATAATCTCTTTCCATGAAACATAAGAACATTCGTCAAATCCAGAACAAACTCACACAGTCCACAGCCCAAGGAATAGAACGCCTCTCAGGCATAAACTCTCGCATTTGCGACATTACCATCACCTCCATACTTGGTTTCAATCCTTAACAATCAAGTGACTAATATGTCACACTTATACAAATCTCCTCATGGGGTATGCTCCCACAACCTTCCGCTCAGGTAGCAAAGTCTGCACATTCATACCACTAACCGTTCAAATTCTGTAAAGCAAATCAAAATCCGCAAGTCAATACACAAAGCCTCTTCCACAGAACACCATTCTCAGGTGACACTAAATAAAATGCCAGCTTACTCTGAACATCTGAATTCACCCCTGTTCATCCGAGCTCGTGACATTCTATCAACACTGAACCGCAACCTTGACCTTCAACCTCTAGTTCCCTTGCCGCTCACTGCACATATCAAGTCGCTACGCGAGAATACCAGAATTCATCATAACTCCTGAACTACTAGTAGAATAAACATTTCATTGGCTGGAAAGCCTTTCACTTAGCTCATTTTAAAAGAACCAATGCAATACGCAACTGAATTTCCAAACCATAGAAAATACAAACCTCAAGTCATGATCTTAATCGCCATGACTCTTCCTGAATCCATTTACACCACAAATCCATTTGAATCAAATACCTCCAAAATCAATCAAGTTGTGATGGCTACCGAGCCTGCATGTACAATCACAAGTCATATGTATAACTTCACACGCCGAAGGAACTGATCATTTCCACAATCATGCTGACTCCATTACCAACTGAGCCAACCTCTTCCAAATAATAGCTTCATTCAAAATATAACGAACTCAATCCGCACTCATCCAGAGTGACCCGTATCACGAGACCACATGTCTCATTACTCATGAATCATCTCATATTCTCCTTACGCACATAATAGCTTCTCCAACTGGTACACCCATTTTGCATGACCTTCCACGAACTCGAAAATATTTCTTCCCTTCCTCCAATACTGCACTGCATACCCAATTAAAAAGTAGAACCTTCCAAGTCCTTAGGCACTGCACTCGAATTCTTGAACCCACTAGGATAACTGTTGAGAGTCACCTACTCTGAATTGGCCTCGAATATAAGCCAAACTCTAGTGCGCTGCTAGCACGTGAACACTCTATCAAAGAAGCACCTGACTGAATTATTTTCCTTGTACATACCCCCCCCCCCACACACACACACAAGAAGCATAAACTCTGAGTCTTCCCAAAAACCTGAACATGAATCGATAAGGCCAAAAATAGCACACATTCCTCAAATCCTTTGCTCGAATTACCACTGATTTTTCTTTCCTCGGTCATAATAGCCCACCAATACACCGATAACCAGAAACTGCACAAGCAGACAACCACGTGATCCAATCATAGATGGTGAGGCTCCCTCACTTAGCTTGAAGCTACAATCACATAACCCTAGAACCCCACCAAGATTCCTCCTTCCCAATTACCATGATCTCGCACAATTATCCTGCCAAATTTCTTGTAGTTTCTTATTAAACTTTTCGTGAACATTCTGAATTATCATCCATGATCGCCTGTCCGACCTCCCGCTGGATAGTAAGTAGAACTCTTCATAGAAAATTCATCAAAATCGTGCAACCGCTACTCTGCTCACAGGAGATAACCCACCTGTGGAATTTCATGCGACATCTTCCAACGGTGCTGCACTTGGTACAACTACTACGAAATCAGTAGGCCCTCCTAAGCCCATGCTCATCCACCAGTTGTACAAGTTCGTTCATTTCCCATTGACATCAACTAAAAGTACGACAGTACATTCCAAACTCGAAGTCACATTGCATTTCCCTTCATTTCAAGCAAACTCCTTTCTATTGTATTCAATGTTCCTCAGTACAATATTCACCATCCTAAATACAATTAGTACACCTAGTCACTTTTCCACCATGATTCCCAAATCGCTCTAAACTTTCTTCAAACAAGTGGCTCCCTACCATAGAATCCATATGCTACTCTGCTACTCCTACTTCGCTTAAACCATCTTCCTTAAGTAACTGCTCGACCTCTGTTTTTCATACTTGACCTGCTTGTAATTCAACCACCGCGAGACACCTCCTGCCACGTCCTTCCTCATTCTTCGCTGCCTAATACCTGCTTCAAATCAGAATCCATACCTGTAGCACCTGAAATAATGAATTGCTACCAGCTCTAAACCTCCTAGAAGATCATATTTCTCAAGCCATCAACATTAGAGACACCGATTCGATCCCGAAACCGCTACACACCGCTATCTCTGACAACCACTTCTCAGGCACCATTTCACATCACTCTCTCCCATAGGAAAATCAAAGAAGACCATAACACCGGCACACCTTAATACATTCAAACAAGGACAATGACACCACATCACAGATGAAAATTCAACCACGCTCAAAGGTACTAAGTCTCGTTACTCCATCAACCCAAACCTGAACATTCATAGTCCGATTGCCTTTTCTTTGCCGGAATCAAACATTAGACCCCTAAATCATGCACTGAGAAATCCTCCTTTCAAGTCATTCACTACGTCGACGCATAAATGAGCACCCTACCATTACATCAGTGTTGTGCGATAACAACTCATGAATATCATAGCAACTTGTGCATAGCCTCAAAACCATCGAAAATACAGCTACTGAGCTGAAATAACAGAACATCATTCCGCAAGAAGACGATAATAACTTGCTCGAATGAGCAGGGAGAAACATCTTGCCCCATGTTTGTAGTACCACTACAACTCCTCGATGCCCAATCGACACGAGCGCTCAACATCGTATAAGAATGAGTATGAAGGAAATAAAGGTATAAGCCTCAAAGAAATCAAATCGCATGATGAGGAATCAAGAAGGGGAGTTCTCCTAATAACACTATAGCCTCACGAAGATAAGTACAGACGTCTATGTACCAATTCGCAAGACTCTACTAGAGTTGCTCATGAATCGTGAGACCAAGTGAACCTAATGCTCTAATACCAAGCTATCACGGCCCAAAATCTACTAGTGGTCGTGATGGCGCCTAACACCGCCGTCAGGCAAGCCAACAGTGTTTAGTCAATTTAAATTACTCATTTTAGTATTCTGAAATCATTATTTTCCTTAATTGAATAGTATAAAGAGAATTTACAGAGTAAACAAAAATATTTACACGATCCACAATAATGAATAACCTAAAGGAAACCCTCAAAACTCGGTGTCACAAGTGCATGAGCATGAACTAGGAAATAAAATAAAATACAACATCTGTTTGGAATACAAGTTAGACAGCAAAATATAAATAACTCTGATGGAGACTCTACATGTTGCGGATCGTAACATGAGATGCAGCTCACGGTAAAGTCCCAGAAATGGACACGCCTCTGCGCCCAAAGACCACCGGACATATGTGTACCTGCACAAAAAGTGCAGCAAGTGTAGTATGAGTACGTAAATCAATGCGTACCCAATAAGTATCTAGCCTAAACCCAGAGAAGTAGTGACGAGGGATCGACATCGACACTTACTAGTGATCCAATAAGACAGATACAGTAGAAGTTAAAAGATGTGAATCATAGAAGATAAACGAAGTACCAAGTATAATATGTGGTACAATCCTCCTCTCGGCAATAACTCAGACTCTCAGCTAGTGACTACCTCCTCAATCAGAGTATATATATATATATAATGGACCTTACCAGATAGGTCGTCATAGTCAATCAGGAAAAGCTCACAGAAATGATGGCTTCTTGCCAATTATTACGCACGATTTCATAAGAGTTTTTTATAGAAATGCCGAGGCGTACGGCCCAATCTATCATAACATTTCCACACCATAGATACATCTATTTTATTGCCGAGGAGAATGGCCCGCTCCCATGAGAGTATGGTACATAAATCCTGTCATGGCATACGGCCCGATCCAACATAGTGTGCACACTGCCGAGGGTCGAATGGCACGAACCATAGATGTATGTATCATGCCGAAGGCGAATGGCTCGATCCCATTAGAATAGGAAGCTTTAATGGGTCCTTGACCCCATTCACGAATAGACATATGAGTTTATATATATTAAGGGAAAACCTTTCGGTGAAACGCGATACACGGAAGAATTTCGTAAAAGGAGTACAATCATTTCGCGGCTAACCATGAAGCCTGTTGAATCTCTACCATATCAAGTCCATCACTCTACGCAAGTCTAGTATCAAGTCGCAACGTAAAATAAAGGAATTTAATAGGCGAGAGATAACTCAAGTAGTACAATTATAGCATGGAGGGAACTTAAGTCTACCCGAACATAACATTAATCTAGCTACATACGGACTCTCGTCACCTCGTGGGTACGTAGCCCCCGCAACAAGTAGCACATAATAATTACATCACCTAGAGGTAGTTTCTCCTTCACAAAGTTAGACAGGAGACTTACCTCGCTCCGAAGTTTCATAACCGGCTCCAAGGCCTCTCTAACACCTTAAACCAAAGCTCGTCGATCCAAAACTATTCAAACAACGTGCAAACCAGTCAAAATATCTTCTATTATCCATAACTAATCATTTTAAACAATTTTCCAACTCCACTCGAAAAGTCTTTAAAATCAACCCTCGAGCCCACGTGCCCGGATTCCAAAAGTTTTCTAAAATAAACTTTACCCATAACATTACTAACTCGAATATACAATTTATTCCAAATTCCATGTCCAATTTCGTGGTTAAAATTCAAAAATACCGATTTCTAGATTTTTCTACCAAAATCCCAAATTTTTACTAATTCCCATGTAAATATCCGTACATAATCCAAGTATTTAATTCACAATATGTGGGAATATCTTACCTTGCAATAGATGATGAAAATCTCCCCTTGAAGCTCTCCAAAAATCGCCCATCCAAGTGAAAATGAAAGAAAGTGGGCCAAAATCCCGTTCTTAAAAGAACACTGCCCCAGCGACCTTTTCGCATCTGCGGAACTGTAGTCGCTTCTACGGCTCCGATTCTGCGGAAACTTCCTCGCAGATGTGGCTTCCCCCAAGGCCATCACTTTTTGCTTCTGCGGCCAGTCAACCGCTTCTGCGGCACCGCATTTGCAGTCTGCCTTTCATATCTGCGGAGGCCACTAAGCCGCCTAACCGCTTTTGCGGTCTGGTCTTCGCTTCTGCGGGCGCGCATCTGCGCGAACTAACCCGCTTCTGTGAATCAACCTCATCACCCCTACTTCCTCTTCTGTGACCCTCCAAGCACAGGTGCAACTCCGCATCTGCGAAATTCATGCCGCATCTGCGCTCCACAGTCCCCAGTCCATTTCTCCACATCTGCGCAACACATCCCGCACCTACGATCAAAGCTCCGTAGGGTGGGTTACACCAGTTGAGCCCAGCATTCAGCAATCTCACAAATTTAACTTTTGATCCGTTAACCATCCGGAATCAACCCGAGGCCCCCTGCGACCTCGACCAAATATACCAACCAGTCCTAAAAAATAATACAAACTTAGTCGAGCCTTCAAATCACATCAAACAGCGCTAAAATCACGAATCGCACCCCAATTCGAGATTAAAGAACTTTAGAACTTTAAACTTCTACATTCGACGCCGAAATCGGAATCCGGCCCCGATATCAAAAAGTCCACTCCCGGTCAAACTTTCCAAAAGTTATCCAATTTCCAACTTTCGCCCATTGACGTCGAAATAACCTACAGACCTCCAAATCAACATTCGGACACGCTCCTAAGAACAAAATCATCATACGAACCTGTTGGAACATTCAAATCCTGATTCCTAGGTCGTTTACTCAAAAGTCAACCTTAGTCAATTCTTCCAATTTAAAGCTTTCGAAATTAGAATTTTCTTCCCAAATCAATTCCGAACTTACCGAAATTGAATTATGACTACCCGTACAAGTCATAATACCTGAAGTGAAGCTACTCAAGGCTTCAAACCGTCGAACGATACGCTAGAGCTCAAAACGACCGGTCGGGTCGTTACAATACCTCAAAGAAGCTAAATCAATATTTTAACTTAATCTAGCCAAAATAACTTAATATCATAAATTTTTCAATTCCGGACGGCTCGAATCTAGCCAAAATAACATAATATCATAAATAAAAGCCATAGGTAATAATTTCAGATAATAAAGCTTCGATCTTTAATGAAAACCAAAAAGTCAACACCGAGCACGCACCTTGGAACAAATAAAACTCATAAATTCCGAACACCCATTCTAATACGAGTCTAATCATACCAAAATTATTCAATTCCGACCTCAAATCGGCCTTCAAACCATCAATTATTTTTAGAAAGGTTTTACTAAAATTTCCAATTTCTCCAATTCAAATTATTAATCAAACACTAAAATCGAGGTTGGAATCATGAAATAATAATAAATTCGAGTCAAAAATACTTACCCCAATTCAAGTAGTAAAAATTCCCTCCAAAATCGCCCAAAACCTCGCTCCAAAACCTTGTGAGAAAAAGTAACTAAATTCTGAAACAAGAAAAAAAATGCATCACTGTCCAGCTCGATTCCGGTCATAGATGATACATAAACTTA
The DNA here is from genome assembly GCF_000390325.3 of Nicotiana tomentosiformis. NCBI lineage: Eukaryota > Viridiplantae > Streptophyta > Magnoliopsida > Solanales > Solanaceae > Nicotiana > Nicotiana tomentosiformis. The sequence continues at coordinate 618,723 of NC_090822.1, forward strand.
CATTTGATAAGCCCAACACGATCCTTGCGAGATTACACTCAAGATACCCTCTTGAATCACCCAATTTAGCCTTAAAATAAGGGAGATATAATGTTTTCAAGTTTTAAAAGAAATTTAAAAATTATAATGGCATGTTCGTAATTATTTTCACCAGGATAAAAACCAACAATAAGAAAATCTTTGTTTTAGCACCCAAAACTCATTCTGAACCTTCCGAACACTAACCATATTTTCATTTCAATCATAAAATACTCTAGGAACCTGATCGCGCACTCAAAATACCGAAAATAGGTTATCTTGATCTGATATTGACCATGGTCAAACTTCAAATCTTTATCATAACTAGTTTCTCATTCAATGATCTGAAACACACCCGAGCCCCTCGGGACCCCATCCAATCATACCAACAGTACAAATACATCATCCAAGCTTATCCAAAGCCTCAATACACCCACGGGAACATCACAACAAAGAATCGAGGCTCAAACCGAATAGAATTTCTCTAAATCTTCATTCTTTCAAAAGAGTATCCGAATCACACTTAAACACTTTGGAATACTTTCAAACTTTGCACACAATTTCAATTCAAGATATAGACCTATCCAAAGTCTCGGAACACCAATTGGAGTCCAATAACATCAAAGTCAACTCTTGGTCAAACTTAAAAACTCTTAAGTTCTTAAAATTGCCAACTTTCGATAAATAGTGTCCAATTCTTCTAGGAACCTCCGAAACAAAATTTGAATATACGTACAAGTCCAAAATCATCATATGAACCTATCAGAATAATCAAAACCCGATTCCTAGTTTGTTTACTTCAATTTTATAGGTTTTATGTGATTTAGAAGTGATCGAGAAGAAACCAACTGAAAACAAGTAAAAAATGAGCTAAAATGAACACAGGAATTCTGCCCAGTGAATTACCCTTCGCGGACGCTAAGGAGAATCGCAAACGCGAAGCTTCAGAAGTAAAACCTTCGCGAACGCAAAGGAATGATAGCGAACGCGAAGCTTCAGGATTCAAACCTTCGTGAACACGAAGGCATTATCACGAACGCGATGAAGAAATTGGCGAAAAAACTTGGCAATTCTAGAAATTCAAAATATTTTGTCCCAGACTATTTAATACTCGACCCAGATAATTTGGAATGGATTTTTGGATAATATTTGGTCTTCTTGACTAAGAAAAACGAGCTTGGAGCTAGGGTTCTTGCACATACACTTGGGACTTGAAGATTTGAAGACTTTGTATGAGAATTTCTTACCCATTTTTACTCATTTCTTTATTTTCTTGATTTGTATTGAATATTTAAGTGTGTAATATTTATTCCAATATATGAAACTTGTTTACGGGAGTATTTATTGTTAAAATTAGGATTAAATCTCTTGTTGTGCTTAAGTATTGAATGATTTTTATTAATTATGAAGTGAGTTAATTATTTTTTAAATTATTCTGGTTCTTTAATATTTCCAAAGGGATTAGCTAACCCTAGGACTCGAACCATTAACTTCGAATAAAACTTGAAAAAGTTAATTTGGGGTTGGGAAAGATTAATTAACAAGAAGTTGAGGTGTTAACCCTCACATTATAGATTCTACCTAGGGATAGGATTGAACTACTTATGGCCACATAGGGTACTCTTTATCTCTTAATTGTTTTAGGAATAATTCAATTAGAAAGTCTTGTTAGTCTTCTAAAGAAGCTAATATAGAATTATTATCCGAGGCTAATTAACATAAACTCACTCATATTTGTAAAATCGTAAAATACATTGAATAGTTACTTGAGAGTAATTCCTCGTGTATCCATGCTTGTACCCATTGATCATTTACTCGCTTTCTAGGTTAGTTTAGATTTTTGCATTTAGATATAAACATTTTCTCAAAACCCTTTTTAGTGTTTGGCTTAGCATAATAAGCGATAATTCTGTTACTTGCCTAATTGCCTACATATTGTTCTCTGTGGGATTCGACCTTGACTCATAGTTGGGTATATTATATTGCATGTGACCGTGTTCACTTACTCTTTGAGGAGTGGATTTGGACGTCATCAAAATTGGCGTCGTTTCCGGGGAATACGGTTTTGAAATTACCAACTAGTGTTTGCTTTACTTTACACCTTTTTCTATTCCATCACACTTTGCTTGTTTTGTTTGGTGTCACTAGGCAAGAATGGGCGAGCCAGAGAATATGTTTGCGGATATATATATATGACTATATTGATGATATAAATGCCATTGCCCCTCCTAGAGTTGACATGGCTACCTTCAAAGTTGAACATAGTCTAATCCTAATGCTAAAGGAGGAGGGGTTCTTCCGAAATTTCACCGACAATGATCCGACACAACACCTCAAAAAAAATTGGATGTGTGTGCAATGCATAAGCAGAATCATGTTTCGGATGATGCCCTAAGGTTGAGGGTGTTCAAATACTCTTTAGCAGGAGAGGCAAGGCAATGGTTCCCATCCACACTTGGGCCGAACTTGTGCATGTTTTCCTAGCTAAATGGTTCCCACAAAGCAAGAAATCCCAACTTCGGGACAAAATTTTCTTCTTCAAGCAATTACCGGGGGAACAACTACACGAAGCATGGGCTAGATTCGAGCAGTATTTGGTGAAATCACCAAATCACGGGTTTACAAAAAATATTTTGTTGGAGAAGTTTTACACGGGTTTGGATCCTATGAATCAATTCGTAGCCAACAATACAGATAATGGATCGTTCATGGATAAAAGATTTGCAAGAGTCACTCAAATCCTCGACAAGGTAGTCGAACACAACCAAGCTTGGCATTTGGATGACACCGCGGGTGGAGTCTCGTATGGTACCCCTTCTTTGACCAACATTGTCAAGGAGAATCAAGAATGAGATCAATTGGTTGCCAGGCTTGCTACCAATGTCAATGTTTTGACAAAAATATTTACGAAAAGCCAAACAAAGAGAGTGAATGTTGTGGAAGAAGTGCAACCAATGTCAAATTCCAATTATCAACATCAAGAAGACCAACAACAAGATTATCCTTCAATGCAATACGAAGAAGCAAACTATGTTAACAATTCACAAGGAGGATATCAAAGACAAAACTACCAAGGGTCAGGACAACAACATCAATGGAGACCTAACCCGCAAGAGCAACGTAACCAATAATGGCGAAATGACCAAGGTAGTTCTAATCAAGAAAATTGGAGCAACAACAACAACAACAATTTTGCAAATTGGAGTTCAAACCCCTATGTTCCATCGAAGGGGCAATACTCTAACTCTCAACATTGGAAGGAGAGTTCTTCAAGAGATTCCAAATTGGAGAACATGCTTGAAAGAGTATTGCAAAATCAAGAGAGGATTGATACTTTAATGAAAAACATGATCGAGATTGTGGGTTCTCACACCGCATCTATTCAAAAGTTGGAGATGCAAATGAGGGATCTCTCAAGAGAACAAACCCCAAAACAAAAAAGCACACTCCCAAGTGATACAATTGCGAACCCAAAGAGTAGTGGGGGTGGCCCAATCTCTCATTGTATGGCCATTACAACTCGAAGTGGGAAACTACTTTAAAGTGAGAGTGAATGGGTGGTCGAAGTGGAAGATTTTGAACAAGAAGATGAGGCAAAAGTTGTGGTGCCTAATGTTGTTGACGTTGAGAGAATTTCGTAGAAGGTGAAAGCTAGAGATGTGAGCCATGAAAAGGTTGAGGAAAAAGTAATAGGGGCACCAAAACCTCTAGCACCGATTCCTAGACATCCCCCTCCATTTCCTCAATGACTATCCCAAAGAGTTGATGATAGCAAATTAGAGAAGTTCTATGATATCTTAAAGCAATTATCGGTGAACATTCCGTTTGTGGAAGTGTTTCAAGAGATACCTGGTTTTGATAAATACTTGAAGTATTTGATCACAAAAAAGCAGACCATCAAGAATGAAACGGTGAGTGTCACCTACCAGATTAGCTCCATCATTTCAACAACCTCTGTCCAAAAGAAAGAGGATCTGGGGGCTTTCACCATTCCATGCACTATTGGATTGCGTGACTTTGCACGAGATTTTTATGATAATGGGGATAGCATCAACTTAATGCCTCTTGGTATCCACAAGCAAGCGGTTTTAGGAATGCCTAGGCCCATGAGTATGAGATTGCAAATGGCTAACCATTTGGTGAAGTGACCGATGGGGATAGTGGATGATGTGCTTCTGAAGGCGGGGAAGTTCTTCCTCCCTACCAACTTCGTTATTCTTGATTTTGCAGTTGAAAAAGAGATCCCTATCATCTTAGGGAGATCATTCCCTACAACCGGGAGAGCACTCATGGACTCAGAAATAAATTATATTAAATTACGGGTTAATGATGAAGAAGTTACCTTTCAAGCAAGTAAGGGCATGAAATTGCCAAATGCATATGAGAGTATCTCAGTACTTGATGTTACTGATGTGGTAGAATATACCGTTGAGGTAAAGATGGAATAGGAATGCCTTGGTGAGGCATTGGCGACGATCTTGATGAATTTTGATGGTGAAGACGTATAAGGATATGTGGAGACGGTGAACGTATTGGAAGGGTTTGGTTCATACACTTATGCACCAAAGAAGATTTTTCTTGACTTGGAGAATAGAACCACTCTTCCTGCCCCAAGCCTTTAATTGTTGAGCTGCCACAGCTTGAACTCAAGCCACTACCACCATACCTAAGGTATAAATTTCTTGGCTCTAATGAAACTCTACCCGTAATTGTTTCCTCTTTGTTAAATGATGTGCAAGTTGAACAATTATTGGAGACCTTGAGGGAGCATAGACAGGCTATTGGTTGGACAATAGCGGATATCCGAGGAATTCCCGCCGGTATTTGTGAGCACAAAATCCAATTCGAGGAAGACAGTAAACCTAGTGTGGAGCATTAAAGGAGGTTGAATCCCTCCATGAATGAAGTGGTGAAGAAGAAAATTATATAATGGTTGGACGCTAGGGTTATTTACCCCATTGCAGATAGTCCTTGGGTGAGTCCGGTGCAATGTGTGCCAAATAAGGGAGGCATGACCGTGATTCAAAATGACAAAAATGAACTCATTCCAACAAGGACGGTAACCGGGTGGAGAGTTTGCATGGACTACCGGAAGCTCAATAGAGCTACTTGCAAAGACCATTTCCCTATGCCTTTTATTGATCAAATGCTTGATCGGCCAGCGGGAAGGTCGTTTTATTGCTTCTTGGATAGTTACTCCGACTACAACCAAATCATCATAGCCTTGGAAGACCAAGAGAAGACGGCATTCACTTGTCCTTATGGGACCTTTGCTTTTAGACGAATGCCATTTGGGTTATGCAATGCCCTGACCACCTTTCAATAGTGCATGATGTCGATTTTCTCAGACATGGTGGAGGATTACTTGGAGGTATTCATGGAAGACTTCTCAGTATTTGGTGATTCCTTTGAACATTGCCTTGATAATCTTACGTAAGTACTCAAAAGATGCGAGGAGTCCAACCTTGTTCTCAATTGGAGAAAATGTCACTTCATGGTGGACGAAGGTATTGTTCTTGGCCACAAAATCTCCAAGCAAGACATAGAGGTTGATCGAGCAAAAATTGAAGTAATTTCCAAGCTTCTCCTCCCACATCGGTCAAAGGTGTTCAGAGCTTTATAGGGCATGCCGGTTTCTATCGGCAATTTATCAAAGACTTCTCAAAGATTGCAAGCCCCATGTGCAAGATCCTTGAAAAGGATGCTAAATTTGTTTTTGATGAGCAGCGCCTCAAAGCTTTTGAGGAATTGAAAGCAAGGCTCACCACGACACCCATTATATTCACACCTGATTGGTCTCTTCCATTTAAACTTATGTGTGATGCCAGTTGTGTGGCTATTGAGGCAGTGCTTGGTCAAAGGCACAACAAGATTCTTCACCCTGTCTACTATGCAAGCAATAAACTCAATGGCACGCAAATGAATTACACTATGACTGAGCAAGAACGGCTTGCCATTGTCTATGCTTTTGAAAAATTCTGGGCCTATTTGTTGGAATCCAATGTGATAGTCTTTACCTATCATACTGCTCTCAGCTACTTTATGGCGAAGAAGGATGCCAAACCAAGATTGATTAGGTGGGTCATTTATTTACAAGAATTTGACTATGAAGTCAAGGATCAGAAAGGAACGGAAAATCAAGTCGCGAATCACTCATCTAGGCTTGAAGAGGTAGGGAGACCAAATGGAGATCTTGAAATTAATGACGCCTTCCCAGATGAACAACTTTTGGCAATATCTACCACTTCAACTCCTTGGTATGCTGATATAGTTAACTTCTTGGTTAGTGTCCTTATCCCCAACGAATAGGAAGCTTATCAAAGGAAAGAGTTCTTGAGTGATTGTAGGTAATACTATTGGGAGGAACCCTTTTTTCTGGATATGCGCAGAAAACATCATTCGGTGTTGTGTTCTAGAAGATGAGTTGATGCCAATTCTCAAAGCATGTCATGACTCTCCAGTTGGGGTCACCACGGTGGAAACCGTACGACGATGAAAGTGCTTGAATGTGGGTACTATTGGCCATCGATATACCAAGATGCAAATCTAATGGTCAATGAATGTGATCAATGTCAAGGCAAGGGTCAATTTCATGAAGGCATGAGATGCCTATGACATTTGTGATAGAGGTAGAGATCTATGATGTGGGGGATCATTTTCATGGGTCCCTTTGTGAGCTCATATGGCATGACTTATATCTTGGTAGCAGTGGACTATATTTCAAAATGGGTCGAAGCAGTTGCCTTGAAAAACAATGAGGCAAGGAGTGTAATCGCCTTCTTGAAGAAGAACATATTTACTCAGTTTGGAACCCCAAGGGCCATCCTTTGTGATGGTGGTTCTCACTTTTGCAACAAAGCCTTTGCGGGGTTGCTCGAGAAATATGGAGTTAAGAACAAGTGGCTACCCCTTATCATCCTCAATCAAGTGGTCAAGTTGAAGTCTCCAACCGAGAAATCAAGAACATTCTAGCAAAAACTATTAATGCAAATAGGATTAATTGGTCAATAAACCTAGATGACACTCTGTGGGCTTATCGAACCGCATTCAAAACACCCATTGGAACCTCGCCTTACTGGTTGGTTTTTGGTAAGGCATGTCACTTTATAGTGGAGCTAGAACACAAAGCCATTTGGGTGTTGAAAAAGTTAAATATTGACTTGGCCGAAGCTGCTAATCTAAGGATGACACAACTCAATGAGATGGATGAGTTCCGTTTCACAGCCTATGAGAATGTAGCCATGTATAAAGAAAGGATGAAGTTTGTTCATAATACGAAGATCTTGATGCAGAAATTCAAATCCAGCGACTTGGTCTTGCTCTTCAACTCAAGGTTGATGTTCTTTTTGGGAAAACGCAAGTCCAAATGGTCTGGCCCATTCAAAATTGTTAGAGTGTTTCCTTATGGCACCGTTGAATTAGAGTTCAAGGATGGGACTCGAACCTTCAAAGTAGATGGTCAAAGGGTGAAGCACTACCTTGGAACCATTGGAGAAGGCAGCTGGTGGAACAATTCAAACTCAAAGATGGTCATGTACTAACCTCCACAACAGATTAGCCAAAAAGGGATAACATCGTCATGCCACAATGTTAAATCAAGCCCTTTTTGGGAGGAAACCCATGTGTGGAAATATTTTTGGTTAGATTTGTTTCATTGTAGGTTTATTTGTCTTTGTTGAACATTTTGATGTGTGTGTTTTAGAGTACAGGGTGCTCAAAATGCAAAGAAATGGGATGCAGAGGCAAAGGGAAAGTGAAGAAAAGTTAACTGAGCTTCAGATGTCTTTCTGCAGCCACAAATGCGACCGCATAATGGTTTCGCGGACAGCATACTGGCCGCAGATATAATTAGACCTTCATAAAACCAAGTCACTCAAAATGTGGTGGAAGGCCAAATTTTGCGGATCGCATAATGGTTTTGTGACCGCAGATGCGACTGCACATTGGCCACACACATCCCAGGTAATATATCATCGCATAATGCTTATGCGACCTCGAATGTTGTTTCACGATGGTAAACATACCATAGAATGCACATGTATTAAACCCCCCCCTGTCACTTTCCCACTTCTGACTCCCACACTCTAATTCTGAACGAAAGAAAATAGAAGAAAACAAAAGACAAACAAAATCTTGAACAAAATACAATCCATGCTAATAACGTGTTTCCACCAGTGTACAATCACCAAGGTTCCACTCTCATCAACAATTCTGGAAAGAAATTCTCCCCCCTCTACTCTTGTTGATTTTGTATTTACTTACAAAAATTTCCCCCAACCCATAATCCCTATTATTCCTTCCTGTTCTTTGTGATTTACTGAGAACCTCTTGCTAGGATTTATTCTCAATGTTGTCGTGTGATGGGTGATCGGTTGGGGGGGGACAATTGCTAGTCAAAATTAATGTCTTGTTAGGTGTTCATGGGTAGAACTTGAAATTGATAATATGCTGGTTGTTGTGTGTACATTTTCTGAAATCCTGTCGTGTCTATATAGTATAGGTAGAATTAATGTCCAGTGGTTTCCTGTGTGTTGTATATAAGTGAAGAAGATGAATTCTACGGCACCGCATAACTGATTCGCGATACGCAGAATCATCGCATATCTAAGGAAAATTATATGCTTGTAGGGTGGTGAATCTCCGGTGGATTCTGCAGTCGCGAAACTGGTATGTGGACCACGAATTCATCATAGATGTCAATAGGTTCATGAGTATTTTGAATTTGAATCTGCATTCATTATGCGATCGCAAATTAGTTCTGCGACCACTTCTGTGGTATGCATAATTTGTTGACCATAGCATTGTACATTCTGCGGTGGATTTCGCGGTTCGCAAAATTGTTCTGCGATCGCATAAGCTGTCTACAGAATGTGTTTTCCCTTCATTTCTTTTCCATGTTCTATGAATGTCCTACCACATGCTCACTTCACTTCCATTGGCAGGAATGGCACCAAAGAAAACCCAAGAATCTAAAGCACCCACCACAAGAGGAAAAATACAGGCTGAAGCTATAGGTCTGACATCACATCATCCCCAACGCAAAAATCCTGGCACATATGTCACTTCATCTGAGTCTGTCTCCCAGTCTGAAGAGGATAGGGAAAAACTTGAACTAGTACCACCAATTGATCACCGCGCAGAAGTATGAAGAAAGAATGCTAGGGATACACTCAGGTTTAGTATCGCTAGATCCTGGATTAAATACAAAGAGGCATTGGAAAAAAGAAATATCATCGATGAAAAGCAGCTAAGTGTGAATGGACTTAAAGAGAATTTCTCGCATGTACTAGAGAACATCAAGAAGAGGGGATAGGAGTTCTTCACTGAGCCTCCGGAGGAATTCAACAAGACACTTGTCAGGGCATTCTACGCTGCATATACTGCCTCAATGACTAAGAAGCAAGCGAGGCATTGTGCTTACTTGACCTCTATCGCAGTAAGAGGAGTTGTGGTATCTTGTGGCCCCAAATAGATAAATGAAGTCTATTTCGAGATTTGGGAAGGAGGCACGACAGAATATGATGCAAAGATTGGAAAATAAGGAAGATGAGTGTTCTTGGGTAGCCTTTGTCATAGCTCAGGGGACTCCAGCCTAGATTGAATCAGGCCAGTAGATTCAAAAGAGAGATCTCACCCAAGAAAGCCAGTATTGGCTAAGTTTCATCTAATCTCGCATACAACCAACAAGAAATGAGACCGACATTAGTCTAGACAAGGCAATCCTAATTTCTTCAACCTTGTCGGGTTTCAAGACTGATTTGGGGCAGCTCATATTCCTTGAGATTGGCATCCGGGAAAACCGAGGGCAAACTTCACTTCCCTTTCCGTGCCTCATCACTACTTTGTGTGAAGATGTAGAGGTTCCCCCATGGCCTCATCCACTTCAGCAGAACCTGCCACTTCTTCAGTACATGCCACCTCTTTAGCACCTACCACCTCCACATCCACTCCTAGGCCAGCCACAACACCCTGGCCGGCCACTACTACTGCCTTCCATCATCAAGCTTGGTCTACTTGCACAACACACTAATGCCAAAGTAAACAAGCTTGCAAAAGATCTTCCACTACTCAAAGGCAAGCATTGGCACTACTCCAAGCCTCGGTGAGTGATCTTCAAAAGAAACATCCATCATATGAAGATAGACTCCAAAAGTTTGAAGCACGCCTTGAGAAGGTTGAACGAGATGGAGATAGGGATATGCCTCAAAGCAAAAAAGATGTTGCCAAGCTTAAGTTGGAGATGCATAAAATACAGACATTGGAGTTTGACCTCACGACCCTTCTCCTGGTAGAGGAGGAGCATGGCACTGGCACCTCCCGAGCACTGGACCTTCCTTTGGACTGCACAAACCTCCTCTCAGTAGAGGAGGAACATGGTACTGGCATCTCATAGGCTCTGGGACCTTCTGCACACACTGATGACCATTCATATGAGGAATCAGTAGAGTCTCGTGGGGAGACAGACGAAGAGTAAGTAGTTGAGGAGGTCGATGATCAGATGACTAACAAAGGTAAATAGGTTGCCTCTACAGAGGAACAGGCTGATGAGGAGGCAGATATGCAGAGGGATATTGCACATTCCCTTGAGTACATGGCTTTCATGGCCACCACCACTACTACAGAGTCATCACCGGGTGAGGCCAGCAGCTCCAAGTTTCAGGACCCGGCTCCGCAGCTTGAGAAGCCCACTATTTTGGTCCCGGACACAACTGTCCAGCAGGAGGTTCACCCTACTGATCGTCCAATTTCAACAACCGGCCCCACGGCCGCATCAGACAGTCCATCCCCTCCAAGCGCTTAGTGCATTCCAGGAAGCCCCTAAACTTTACTCTTACTTTTTTAGTACATTGGGGACAATGCATGATTCTATGTTGGGGGAGGGGTAGCAAGAAAACCTTTGCAAATTGTACATAGATATTAGTCTTGACAGTGTAGATAGTAATGAATTCCTCTTTGTTTTTCTTTGTCGGGTTCTTTTTCAAGGGTGTAACAGTAAAACCACGGTCGTAGTCATGAAACGTTTTGACTTGTTTGATGATTTTATTCTAGATTCAAGCATGTGATAAATGTTTGTGAAATAAATTGTACCCTTCAAAGTTTTTGAATAAATAGTCCTTTTTGTGAAATAGAGGCTCGTTCTTTGAATTTGTGCTTAATTAGATTCTCAATATCATGTGCTAAAACTTTGAGTTGCCTTGTATTCATTTGAGGGCTAAACATTTGCCGAGTCAAGCATTTCATGCGTCATGAGTGGTGAGAATTTGTGAATAATGCATGTGCTTAACTTGTACTGTGTAGAACTTGCCCGATTGGTTCCTCAGCGTGAATCTTAGGTTGATGATTGGTTGTTGAAATGATCTTAGGCCATCCTTGTGATTGCTAATTAATTTTTGGCCAAATTGACCTCCCTTGTGTATTTATTACCCTAGTTGTCCCCCGTTGAGCCTTTAACCTTTCCTTTGGCTACCACATTACAAACCTTTACCCCTTTCTGCGAAATTACTCCCTCTTTTAAACTCGTCCCTCCTTAAATGTTATGAATGAGGCTTTAAGCCTAAGTTGGGGGGGGGATATCAATTGGGAAATAATAGAGGAGTGTATCATGTGCAAAGGCTATTCTTTCAAGGTTGTGTCTTGTGAAGCAAGCGACTAAGTTGAGAGCCAATGTACTTTAAACCAAAAGCTCCACGTCATCCTAAACCATGAAATACTCAATCTTCTAAAAAAATTAAAGAAGAGAAAAATGGAGTGTTGAGTAAACGTGGTAAGACAAGCAACTAGGGGTGGTTATGAACTACAAGGTGGGTTGATAGTAGCAATTAGATATCAATAAGGGCAATGTGTGTTATTAAAGAAATAATTTGTATATCGTTCAAGGAGGGTTTAGTCACTATTTTCCCAGATATTCATCCAACCCGTCCCCAAGCCTACACTACAAACTGTGAAAAGTCCTTTTTGATCAACAACCAACTATTCATGAGCTAGCAACGAGTTAAAATAAGGGCAAGCATATGGACTGATACTTGTAGCACTTGGCTTTCTTTCTGAGTGCGAGAGTTTTTGATTGTATCTCTTATACATATTTGTATCTATTGAATTGGGAATTTTCTTCATTGTGAGGACGCGTGAATTGCAAGAGTTAGCAGAACTTAGGCTTCTTGAAGTAGGATGCAAGTGCTTATCTAGCTATTAATAGCACTTTGTCATTGTTGTTGAGGCTCGAAGCTCACAACTTGATTATTTGAATCGCTAAACAATTTTTGTCTTAGCTGAAGGGTAAATAATGGAAGTCACATGTTTGTTAGCTAAAAGTTAGAACCATCTATAGTAATTAATGTTTTGTGAACAGTCAGAAGTAAAATAGTCCCTAGTATGGTAGCTCTTTAGTTGCTTGAGGACAAGCAAGAGTTTAAGTTGGGGGTGTTGATGTGTCGTAGAAATGCGGCACTTTTCATACTAATTTAATAGACTTTAGCTTACCTTTGAAAACTTTTTGAGTCTTTTCTTATGTAATTTTGTTGTTTTGTAGGAAACCGAACTTGAAGAGCCAAGAACATGAAAACAAATGTCAAAAATCATGAAGAAAGCAGATTTGCGACAGATATGCTGTTTTATTTACGAGTACAGATATTACCAGCACATCATTATGAGGTTGTATGATCCCTTTTGCATCCTCATCGCTGAAAGATAAGACTCCTTCTGGTATGTAGTCTCGTGTTTGTTTCTCCCTGGTGATGGAGATTCTGGGGCATTTCAACATTGGCTCCTATGGAACATCGACTCCACCGATTATCATATTAATGACGTGTTGAGGCTCGGTATCTTCTTGTTCCGTCTGTCTGTTAGAATCCTTGTTCCTGAAATGATTCTTAGCCTGGTCGCTCAAGAACTCTCGAAGGTGCCCGTTGTTAAATAGTCGGGCTACTTCTTCTCTCAGTTGTCGACTGTCTTTCATTCTATCACCGTGAGTTCCATGATATTTGCATACCTGGTTGGGATCCCTTGAGAATTAATGGGCGAACCATATTTCTATTGCAGATGCAACCTGACCAGCCCAGTTTTAAGAGTCAAATATGTGGTCTGATATGCGATCACATATCTATTGTGAGGACCACAGAATTGCTGCACAAATGCAAGAGGAATTCCCAGTAATGCAAAGTGACGATTACGTGATCCATTACGCAGACCGCGACATTAGTTTGCGAACTGCATAACTGATATGCAATGGAAATCTAGAAATGCTGAAGATCATATATGCGGCATTGCAACGATTGTCCGGACCGCGAATCACTTCCGCGGTCCATTCTACGATCGCAAACTAACTTGTACGGCTATTTTTGTTGAATTTTGTTCGCAGCTTTTGGGCCATTATAAATAGAATAACTAGGATTTTTGTGGGACATCTTGCCAGAAAAAGGTCCTACATTGAGAGCATTGAATACACCACTTGTTTTGGAGCTTTTTGGATAGATTCCAAGACTTTGTCTTCATTTAAGCTTTTGTGACTTTCTTTAATACTTTGTTCTTGTATTTTAGTATAAGTATCTAACTTTAAATACTAAGGTTATGGACCCTAAGTAGGTGTAATGTTAATCGGTGTTTATCATTGAATATATATATATATATATATATATATATATATATATATATATATATATATATATATATATATATATATATATATATATATAATGGGTGGTTGATTTCTATTCATTTCTTATGCTTCATTATGGTTGATGGTTGCGAACATTAAATAGTGCCAATTTACTTTATTTTTCACTTGGAAAAGTGGGTTAGGGTTTGGTAGAATTGAATAGCAAGAACTCAAGGCTTTAGACCTTGTTTAATAGAATCGCTTGAGAATAAGTGGGTTCTACTTGGCATAAATTGGTTGCTTTTAATTGTAACTATTTTATATTTTGTTAAATCATAAAGAGGAAATACTACCTAACTAGTGGGAAATATTGGGTAGTCATTTTGGAACCATCTGCATATCAAAGGACCTCCCATCAGAAATATATCATACTAACACCGATAACATTACATTCCATAGAAAGGGACACAATCTTGGTTTCTTAATCCAATTAATCAATTCTCTTAACAATTCACAATTAACAAACTCTTTCCAAACGAACAGAGTAGAATTACGGCTTTAGTCAAGTGACACACTATTCAAGTAACCTATTCACGCATATTTTCTATGGGATTCGACCCCAACCTAGTTGGGTTATTATATTTGACATCGACCGCCTTACACCATTTATATAGGTGTAAATTGAGTATGGTGTAATTTGAGTGTATCAATGCTCCTCTACTATTCAGTATTGCCTCTAATGAGTAAAAAGTTGTCAACCTAGTCTAAATTATCTGTAGTTGATATATTAGTTGATATTAAAAATATGAAAAAGGAAGCAAAGCAACTGAAGGAACAATACCTATCTTGAACATTGAACAAATGAGAATGGACCTACATGAGAAGAAGGCAAGGTTAACCAGGATGCTAAATCTTCAAGGGACCTACTGAAGGCAGAAAGCTATTAGAAATGGGCAAAGGAGGGACACCATAACACTACTTTTTCCATGCTTCAGTAACAAGTAAAATAAAGAAGTTTGCATGTAACGACTCGACCGGTTGTTTTAAGAATTTATATGCAGTTCGGTGGTTTAAGGTTGTTACATCCCGCATTTCGTACGTTAAAGTTTCGTCGTAAGTTAATCGACGTAGACTCGGGAATGGCATTATTTTGAGATTATAAGCATTATGCTATTTCAAGCAAGTGATGAGTAAATTCATGAAGGTGAGAGGGGAAGCAAGTCAAAGAAAATGAATTTTCGTCCAAGTTTGACATATTGGGATAAAATACGGGCCGAGCGATAATACCCGATATTTATGGACTAGTACCATACAAGGTACCATATGACCAAGATAGTAGGATGTATAAAGTGTATTAAAAATAAGTAGAATTTTAAGTAATTTGAGACAATTCTTAATTATGAGGGTAATTGGTTAATTATCGGGTAGCGGGATATTACCTAATTAATTAATTTATTATTGGATAAGATTAAAATGCCCACCCTACCCCCACGTGGCAGCAAGCCACTAAACCAAACAAATGACTCTTAGTCATTTTTGGTTAGGTGGCAAAGTAAGGTATTAAGTGTAAGACACTTCATTTCTCATTTTGAATACAAAGACTTGTAAAAGTAGTGTGTTATATACAAAACACTTCATTTCTCATATTTGGATACAAAGACATTACAGAACGTTAGCAATTCTTTCTAAATTTCAACAAGACTTTTTGCAACCAAACGATTTCAACAAGAATTATTAGAACCTTAGCACCATAAAACTTTACGGTTCTAAAGGAGTACGGCGCAATATTTTCCAAGAATATCATATGGATTTTTCCCTACTCCAGGTATGTTAAGGCTAAGCCCTTCCTTCATTTTGGCATGATCTCGTAATTACATGTATTTGATAATGAGGCATAAAGAGAAGTTCATACTCCCGAATTTATATACATTATCCTAATCTCATAAATTACAGTATTCTCCTTATCGGGACTTCATATTTAATTGAGTATTGTCTTCCTCCAGTCAAGAGAGCAGAGAGCCTATATATACAGTATTACAGTATTTTCATTACCATCGAGCTATAATCGATGGGCAGGCCCCTATTGGGCAATCTCTGATCAGATGGTAAGTTATATACCGAGCCTACTGTGGCCTAGCACCTATGAGCGAGTCCGGTTGGCCGAGATACAGAGCCTAGTATGGCCGCCTATGAGCGAGCCTACTACGGCAGAGCAGTTATATATATATACCGAGCCTTATAAGGCCGGATAGCTATTTTACTTACTATATTGAGAGAGTTGAGTCAGTATCAGCAGGTAAACAAATCTTCAGATTATCGTTGACTTCCAGTTGCTTTCAGTTATTATATTATCAGTTCAGTTTCAGCTTTCAGTATAGTGCCTTACATACTCAGTACATTATTTCATATTGACGTCCCTTTTCTGGGGGCGCTGCATTTCATGTGTGCAGGTTCAGACAGACAGACGGGTAGACCTCCTTATTAGGTATTGCCCAAGTTCAGCTTGATCGGTAAGCTCCATACCTTTCGCAGTTGCCGGGTCTAGAGCTTTACGTACATCTTTGTGTGTGTGTGTGTATATATATATATATATATATATATATATATATATATATATATATATATATATGTGTGTTATGATTAGGTTGGAGCCTTATTCTGATCACAGTATATCCATCAGTAGAGGCTTGTAGACATATCCTGTCAGTTAATGCAGTATGTTGGGCTTGTAGGCCTTTTATGTAGATTTTGTTGGATTGTCAGTTGTAGTAGTTATGACGGCCTTGTCGGCCTAGCTTTTTATTGATATTTAGTCAGTATTCTCAATTGTCTTGCAATGTGGCCCATGGCCAAAGTATGACATTATATGTTCAGAGTCCCTTAGTCGCAAGTTGGTAAGTGAGGATAGCTGAGGCACCGAGTGCCGGTCTCGCCCCCAGGTTCTGGGCGTGACAAAAGTTGTATCAGAGCAGTTTTGTCCTAGGGAGTCTACAAGCCGTGTCTAGTGGAGTCTTGTTTATGGGTATGTCATGCACCACACTTATAAGCAGGAGGCTACAGGGCATTTAAGACTGTCACTCTTTCTTCTTACTTTAGATCGTGTGGTAGAGCTCAGTTGTAAGAACTCAATTTCCTAAACTCTATCTTATTCATAATACGAGGATACCTACATCCAGAAAGATGGTTGGTAGAGATATAGCTGTGGATAAGTTGAGTTAGAGAAACTCGAGTTTACATCATTCCTATGATGGATAAATGTGACATCTTCAGCAGAACATGTGTGTACCTTACATGTAAGCTTCTTGATAAGGAGCCTTAAGGCAAGAATATCTATCCACCTCTATGGTGAAAGGCAATGAGAGGTTCAAAAGATAGATACAAGCTTCAACAAGTAAAAGGAGCAAGATGGGAAGGATACGAGGTACCCAGTTAATGAAGATTACCAGTATTTTCAACTCCGGCAGAAAAGTGTAAGCATTGTGACTTACCTTCAATAGTAACGGACATATGTAGAATTTGCCACACCCATCTCAGTTATACCTTATTGGGGGCTAACATGTGTAGTTTAAGAAAAGGACGGGATATTAGGATCCGACTGGGGTTAGAGTAACCCAAAATGGTAAATGGATTGTTTGTGTTTGTTGGCATTTCTGAAGGATATTACAAAGGTGCTAATAGATCTCCTTGTGAGGCACCCAGTTGGTGCACTCTAGAATATTACAATTAGATGTGGTACGGAAAGCTTGGAAGGAATAAATATTACCTTAGTGTGGCTCGCGTCCCTAGTAGAGCGAGAACGTTAAGCAACCCCAAGAGCCACTGGATGGAGTAAGGGGAGCTAAAAGCAAAAGAATGTCTTGTTCGAATTTTCAGAATAAAGTGATAGACATAAATATTAGCGGGAAATAATAAAGGAGCTAATGAAGCATTATGAGTAAGATATGATACATGGATGACAACGGTGGATCAAAAAGATGACAGTATTACAGAGTCCATAGTCAATTGAAGGAAATAACGAGAGGTGACAGGCCTTGAGACAACAAAAGAGTATAGGCCATAAAGTCATATCCTCATTTCAAGAAATAAGTTTGTAACTCCAACGCGACTACCGGAAGGAAAAGTTAGACTCCAGAATAGTAGAAATCAGTATGGACTAGTGAACAAGATAAACTAAACATGAATTATGGACTGAGTGATTGGATAATAGTCAGCATCATGAGAATTTCAGATTTCGTTCTGGTGATAATAGAGTGGACAACAGAAGAAGATTCATGAGAAATTCAGAGAATGGTCATTCAGGAAGACGCTTCCCTAAAGCAAGCAAGGTGAGTAAAGTTAAGCTTAAGGGGTTGTATGTGCTAGTTACACTAAGTGTCACCCTCGCGAGTGAGGAATTTTGTTATCCTTGGTACTGAAGGATTACCGCGAGGCGAGTAAGGATCATCGATGATGTGAAAAGATGCCAAAGATGAGAGGGTAAAACATCTATACGTAGATCATCATAGCACTAAGTCTTTGTGCTCCCCTAAAGGAGGGAATATGGTGTGATGTGGCATTAGGTTAGAATTAAGTGGTTCGAGTAACTATGGTAATGGTAAAGGAAGAATGCGATAAGAATAAGAAAGGGATAAGATTGCAATTATTCAAGTCATGCGGATATGCTACGATTCCAGAACATTATACAAACACGACGTCAGGGAGAAGAGGTAAGGGTTCCTGCCTGAGATGTTATTGATAGATAAGGAGCCAGTGCGGGACGTAAGTTAAGATAAAGGAAATGACCCATGAAAGATTATGCAGAATATTGATATGAGAATGAGCCAATGAGTAGTTAGTAGTTGATTCAGGAAGAGCTATGGCTAGACAAGAGGATACAGACAAATCAATAGATCGTGCAAGATAAACGGAGTGAACCCCAACATGGGGAATTCAGTCTTGCAGATATGACATCGTGACCTTGAGAAATATACGGATAGGAGTTGGGGTAGTTAAAGATACCGTATGAGTGTTAAGGGAAGACAGTCAAAACTTCAGTTCGGGAGCAACCGTACAAGCATATAAGTATGGAGGTAAGTAACTAAGGAATTTTATATGTGAGTATGAACATCAAAAATTCCGTCGAGTATACGATGTAATAAGCTCACAGCCTTGCAAGAATCAGAGGGTCCTCCCTAATTGCTACAATGAAAGACTAGCGGAGGAAATAAGGAAGAAGGATTTAACCAAGAACAGTCACCTAAAGAGGAAATGGTCATGTAACAATAGTCTCACAACAACATTGTATGCACTCCATCAGTGGCTAATGAACGGGAAGAAGAAATATATATATCAAAATCAAAAGGTGATATTCAAGATCATATGGGTTGTATGGAATTCCAATATGTGTGGGCACTAAAAGCTAAGTATGCACGCAACAAGGAGGCAGAACGACCAGGAAAAGCAATTGCTTGCATTTAAAGAAAGTTCAGAAGGAATGAAAGGAATTATTCGATCAATGATCCAGAGATAATTACATAATGAATGTACCTAAGATTTTGGAGTATTATCCATGCGGCATATATGTTGACAATCATACAGTCGTAGAAGATTCCGGTATAGGTAAAAAGAAAGAATTGAGTCCAGGTCATAGACAAAAGATTGAATTGTTATAAGATTGTATCATGGATATTCCATAGCGTCCATGAAGGGCTAAAGTAATAACTACTGCCATGAGTCACAGATCGGAAGATAGCTTAAGCCTACATAAAGGTTGATCAGAAGGAAGAGGAAACTAAAGAGTTACAACAACGAAGTAAATCAGGAGTCTGATTATTGGACCTAGAAAATTATAGAAATTGTGCTTGAGAACATGGCAGAATCACTCTTAATATCAGAGGTGCAAGAGAGATAATGCAACAATCATATTCTATAATGGCTCTATAAGGACGCCAGTTAGAAGAAGATCCAACCTTATAAGAAGTCGGTATGAAGCTCTCACCGGATTGTGTATACACCAGAGGTGCAAGTATTGTAATAAAGCTTTAAGTTGTGAATATGAATTATACCTATATGGAAAGGAGGTCATGAAAGAGATAGAATATGTGATGCGACATTTTAAGGTAAGTAAGGTAAAAGTGAACAACATACGAGATACTCAGATGCAGAAGGCTGGGAATAGTCCATACTTCAGATAGAAGGCTAGAACCGCGGGGATTCAATATCCAGGAATGATAGCGGTATCGTCAGTGACATATATTATAGCCTATGGTTTCTAGGTATCAAGAGGTCTAGTTAAGAAAGTACAAGAAGAGTTAGAGACAATGTGATGTCTCACTTGATGTTCCAGAATAACACAAGGAAATCTATGGTGCAAGGAAGTTGAAGGAAGGCTGCGAGTAGTATAAATGGATATGTATCGGTCGCAAGCTAAAGTATGGTAGAGAGACAAGATTGTAGGAAGACAGGAGTAAGGATAAGAAAGGGTGAGTGAGAAGGTGACGAGAATGGATTAGCCCTCGGGATTAAACCCACGAAAATGAGAGAGAGCTCATGGGTGCCTGAATAAGCTAAAAGGAGTCTATAACTAGTAGCATTTAGAAGAGATGGAATGCTGCCCTGGTAGTGAAATAAGGGTATGATTGCGATAGATAAAGTATGACGTTTAGGCCTACGAGTGAGTAATGATTTGAAGAGGATTTCACGGATTATACGAGATTAAAATACCCACGTAAGTGAATCACATTGGGATGCTATAAAATACGGTCATTGAAGTACAGTATCACCCCTAAGTGGATTAGGAAAGTCACTTCAAATGTTCCCTGATGAGACGTGAGCCCTAGTGGTAGTGTTACATAATAGGCCAAGTTATCGGTATTAAGATGAATCAACAATGGATGGACAAAGGTCACAAAGTATGAGATGAGATTACGCTGTCATTATTAAGATGAACAGTAATGAGGGGGAATTAAAGGACTTAGCTTATTGCATATAGGAAAAGCAACGAAAGTAACCTGGAGTTTGGTAGCAGCCCTCAATAACGATAAATAAAAGTAAGAGTTATGGCAGTAAAGTCATACGGATGGATAAACGGATCTATGACAGAAGGTAGCAACAGTTACGAGATTAGAAGGATTCCGACTACAAGTTGTGGTGTGAGAAAGAAGCTTAAAGAGGGGAATGCCCAGGCCCATAGAATTATTCACAAAACAGTTGATTAAATGGCAAGGAAAGTACTGAAGTATTCAGAGGACATAAGTTATGAAAATGATAAGTATATCAGTCAACATTCGAGGACGAATGTTCCAAAGGGGGGAATAATGTTACATCCCGCATTTCGTAAGTTAAAGTTTCGTTGTAAGTTAATCGACATAGACTCAGGAATGGGATTATTTTGAGATTATAAGCATTATGTTATTTCAAACAAGTGATGAGTAAATTCTTGAAGGTGAGAGGGGAAGCAAGTCAAAGAAAATGAATTTTCGTCCAAGTTTGACATATTGAGATAAAATACGGGCCGAGCGATAATACCCGATATTTATGGACTAGTACCATACAAGTTACCATATGACCAGGATAGTAGGATGTATAAAGTGTATTAAAAATAAGTAGAATTTTAAGTAATTTGAGATAATTCTTTATTATGCTGGTAATTGGTTAATTACCGGGTAGCGGAATATTACCTAATTAATTAATTGATTATTGGATAAGATTAAAATCCCCACCCCACCCCCACGTGGAAGCAAGACACTAAACCAAACAAATGACTCTTAGTCATTTTTGGTTAGGTGGCAAAGTAAGGTATTAAGTGCAAGACACTTCATTTCTCATTTTGAATACAAAGACTTGTAAAAGTAGTGTGTTATATACAAAACACTTCATTTCTCATATATGGATACAAAGACACTACAGAACGTTAGCAATTCTTTCTAGTTTTCAACAAGACTTTTTGCAACCAAACGATTTCAACAAGAATTATTAGAACCTTAGCACCGTAAAACTTTGTGGTTCTAAAGGAGTACGGTGCAACATTTTCCAAGAATATCATACGGATTTTTCCCTACTCCAGGTATGTTAAGGCAAAGCCCTTCCTTCATTTTGGCATGATCTCGTAATTACATGTATTTGATAACGAGGCATAAAGAGAAGTTCATACTCCCGAATTTATATACATTATCCTAGTCTCATAAATTACAGTATTCTCCTTATCGGGACTTCATATTTAATTGAGTATTGTCTTCCTCCAGTCAAGAGAGCAGAGAGCCTATATATACAGTATAACAGTATTTTCATTACCATCGAGCTATAATTGATGGGCAGTCCCCTATTGGGCAACCTCTGATCAGATGGTAAGTTATATACCGAGCCTACTATGGCCGAGCACCTATGAGCGAGCCCAGTTGGCCGAGATACAGAGCATAGTATCGTCGAGCGCCTATGAGCGAGCCTACTACGGCAGAGCAGTTATATATATACCGAGCCTTATAAGGCCGGACAGCTATTTTACTTACTATATTGAGATAGTTGAGTCAGTATCAGCAGGTAAGCATATCTTAAGATTATCATTGACTTTCAGTTGCTTTTAGTTATTATATTATTAGTTCAGTTTTAACTTTCGGTATAGTGCCTTACATACTCGGTACATTATTTCATATTGACGTCCCTTTTCTGGGGGCGCTGCATTTCATGCGTGCAGGTTCAGACAGACAGACGGGTAGACCTCCTTATTAGGTGTTGCCCAAGTTCAGCTTGATTGGTAAGCCCCATACCCTTCAGAGTTGCCGGGTCTAGAGCTTTACGTACATCTTTGTGTATATATATATATATATATATTTTTTATTTTTATTTTTTTATGAGTAGGTCGGAGCTTTGTTCCGATCACAGTATATCCATCAGTAGAGGCTTGTAGACATATCCTGTCAGTTAATGCAGTATGTTGGGCTTGTAGGCCTTTTATGTACATTTTGTTGTATTGTCGGTTGTAGTAGTTATGACGGCCTTGTCGGCCCAGCTTTTTATTGATATTTAGTCAGTATTCGCAATTGTCTTGCAATGTGGCCCATGGCTAAAGTATGACATTATATGTTCAGAGTCCCTTAGTCGCAAGTTGGTACGCGAGGATAGTTGAGGCACCGAGTGTCGGTCTCTCCCCAAGGTTCGGGGCGTGACAAAGGCCTTGAGTAGCTTCATATTATGTATTATGACTTGCGTGTATGGTTGGTTTTGGTTTTCGAGCCGCTCCCATATGATACTCATAGATGGCATATTTGGACAGGCGCGCGAATCATATTATACTCCCACGCACTCATGCTCCCTTGTTTTATGTTCTCAAACTCGGCGGCACGGGCTGCCTTAGTCTCGGCAGGCAAGAAATGATCAATAAAAGCATCGGCAAACTCACTCCATCTCATCGGAAGGCTTCCCTCCTCACGGGAGTCCTCCCACATTTCAAACCAAGAATAGGCCACCCCTTTCAGGCTGTAGGAGGCCAACTCTGCTCCCTCTGTCTTAGTAGCACACATAACTTGGAGAGTCTTGTGCATATCATCAATGAAGTCTTGGGGGTCCTCCTCAGGATCAGTACCTGTGAACACTGGAGGGTCCAACTGGAGAAATTTGCTCACCCTGGAACTAGTGGAATCTCCTGGTTGACTAGAAAAACTGGGTGCAACATTTGATCTCTGGGCCTGGGAAGCCACTATCTGAGCCAACATCCGTATGGCTTCCCTAAGATCCCCATCAGATACACCAGAACTGGAAGCTGGGGCTGCTGGTGGAACTGGAATATCAGTTGGAGGGATAGTTCCACCCTCATTAGGTGTAGGGACAGGTGCAGTCTCATCAGTGTAGTAGAATCAAGCAGTGTAGTAGTCGGGGGAATGTTCTCGCCCCTCGGGTACTTACACCCATCATCAAGTATCGAATCAATTTCCACTCCTGGGGTGACATTAGCTCCTTGGCCAATTCTTTCCTTCTTCCTAGGCGCCATGTACTGAAAGTTAGAGCAAAGCACGAGTTAGAGGAACAATCTTACAATTGGATTTATCGCACGATCTAGAATATAAAACAAGGGTATTATTCCTAAGTGTCCAAGTAGGCTCCTACTTATAGATGTGTTCGACAACACACCGATAAGAAGGACTCTACTAGACACGGCTCCGAGACATCCTAGGACACTTTAAAAACTTAGGCTCTGATACCAAGTTTGTCACGCCCCGACCTCGGGGAGCGTGACCGGCGCTCAACCGAGATACCCCAGTCAACCAAGCCTTTACAATACCTTCTACCCAACTCACCCATGAATAAAAAGAAGAATACATTTCATTAATAAGTCAGTAAGAAGTCATGTGAACAACACCAGTCCTTTTTTCAGTAGTCACGTCATTAACAAGTCTTCAAAACAGTACAATGTACAATCATAGCTAAAGTGGAACAGGTGATACGATTACAAAATTTTTAGTTTAACCTTCCCAAAAATAGATACAACCCACACTATGTCTAAGGAGCCTCTAATAGGAACAAAAGAGCGCTATGACAATGCCGGCAACTAGGCCCCGGCTATACATCAAAATGCTATGTACAAAGGATAAAAGACATAGGACCCCGAGATGAAGTGGGGCTTACCAAATAAGCAGAGGAGAGGGTATGCTGCTATCAGTGGTCAATGCCACCTGCTATGGAACTACCTGCATACATTAAAGATGCAGTGCCCCCGAAAAAGGGACGTTACTACATATGGAATAGTACTAGTATGTAAAACTAAACACCCTCTCAGTAGAACGAGCAACAGTAAACGGAGAATAAAACATGAAATCAATAAGAGACTCAAACAGTATCAAGGTGTCAAGTCAAGGGAAAGGTAAATTTCAAATAGGATTCGGTAATATAAGTTGGGAGATCTTTAGCACCGATACACCATCATGTTTTAGCACGGAGTCCGATCTCAGCCCGACCGGCTAAGCCATCTCACCCCGAGACATACACTTACAATACCACCATGTGCGCGGCATGGCGTCCGATCTCAGCCCGATCGACTAAGCCGTCTCACCACAATGCCGTGTGTGTCGACATCACATTACGTCTCGCTAGCAATAATCTCATCCCATTTAAGGGGAAACATCTCAACACACCAATCTAATCCCATATAAGGGGAAACGGTCTCATCACATTAACATGGGGATTTGCCCAACAATCACTCCAACACCGGCACGTGTAGTTTTGGGGTTAGGTTGTTTCAACCTATCCTTCCTCGGTGGCTAAACGATACTCTGAAGGCATTTATTATTAAAAGTACTTACCACTCAATTCGTATTCTTTTACATGTCATTCATTTTATTGGCATCATTGGCCATAACGCAATATCATTCTTGGCACGTTGGCCGTATTTCTTATTTCATGGTCGCTATTTCACTTTCAATCATTGTCATGGATAATAAACAACAAGGCCTTTCAAATTAAGACTTTAAACACATACTTGAGCAAATTTTAGGGTCTTAGGCACATGTGACTTCTTACACAATTGACATGATAGCTTTCATAAAAAAATCACTCTTTTAAATCATAACATAGTAACATACAACCCATACTTAAACAACATTCTCAAACATTAACTCAACATAACACAAATCTTTGGAATACATAATGAACGCATAATTATTTCGACATAAGGCTTATTTGACAAAAATTCAATTTATAAAGAGCATCATGAGACTTACAAGGACATTGCGGGGTTAAAGCTTAAGAGAAGAGTTTAGCCAACATACCTTGCCTCGAGCTTTTTAATTTACTACAATATTCCGGAAATCCTAGCCACGTCGATCTATTTAGAGATATAGAAAAAATGAACAAAAATTAGGAAGAAGTTCATAGTTCCAGCTCACTTGAGCATTTTATCAAACACTAGGTGTGCATTAAGGTTTCAAGGTCATCCTATGGTGGATTCTTTCACCCCACTACCCAAAGTTCACCCAAAAGAGCTCAACAATCTCTCCAGTACCCTAGATGGTACATGCATGTAAAATAACCAACTCCCACACCCAAGAATTGCTTGGCTTACTACCTATTTACAATTAAAATCACGAAATTGAGGGCTATGGAGTAGAACCTTACTTCTAGGATGGAAACCTAGTGAATTCTCCTTGAAAATTCTTCAACTTGAGCAAGAATTGGTGGATGATGAGCTTAGGAACTTCCTCTCTCACTCTATATCACTCCCTCTCTCTAGAAATATATGTCTTTCCCCTTTAAAATGATCCCCAAGGGTGTTTTATAAGAATTGGGTCGGGTTCAAAAATTAGTAAAATAGGAACCCCGTCCCAGATCTGCGGTCGCATATGCGACCGCATAATGCTTCTGCAGTTCGCAAAATGGGCCGCATAATGGCCCTCCGGAACTGGGCATTGCTGGCCCATTCTGCGACCAGTCTGCGGTCCGCAGACCAATTCTGTGTTCGCATAATGTGCTGCAGAACTCCCTTCCTGAAAATTTCATGTTGGGTCTACAATCATCAACACATAAACCTTCTTCGGCACCACGAAACCCCGGGTCTTAGGTAAAATTTTACGGGGCCTTACATAATCCATGGAATTTGAAGAGAACTTTTGGAAAATTTTGTCTATGTTTTAAAAAATGAAAATTTGAGATTTAAGAGTCGAATTGGACTATAATTTGAAATCAAAACACAAATATGAACTCATGGGATTATGGGTAGTCGAGATCTACCATTGGACTAGGGTTTTGACCAGGCGTGCCCGGGATTGACTTTTGTTGACTTTTGGAAATTTGTATAAAGATCATGACTTTATTTATCGAAAATGGTTTCTCTTGCATTATTGGTATATTTAAGTCATTTTTATTATATTTGAGCCGTGCAGAGGCAAAGTTTAAAGGAAAAGCCATTTTTGAGTGTTAAACTGGCCTTGTTAAGGTAAGTATCTTGCCTAACTTTGTGTGGGGGAAACTTTTTTATAGGATTTGATCTAATTGCACTATTTGAATTATATGAAAGACGTGTATATGAGGTGACGAGTGTGTATACGGGCTTATATATGGAAATTAACCGGTTTAGACTCTTAGGTTACTTATGTGCATTAATTGAAGTTGTTATTACATGTTTTATCTTTCATTGTTGGGTTTATTCTTGTATGCATTTAATTAAAGTTTTTAATACATGGATTATCTTTCATTGTTGAGTTTCTTCTTATGCATTTATTTGAAGTTGTTATTACATGGAATATCTTTCATGGTTGAGTTTATTCTTCCATTTCTTTGTGTTGTTGTTGATATTCTTGTATACCTTGTTGTTGAACCATGGGCTATGTATCGTTGTGGCATTGGTATTGTTTTTTGAGAAACATTGTAGCATTGGTATTGTTGTTGTGGAAGTGTTGTTGCATATGGGAATGTGTGGTGCGAGTTGATTATTCTGTTATGATGAGATGTGCATGCGACGGTATAAGGGTGGTGATATTGATGTGTATGTGTAACGACCCGAGCGATCGTGTTGAGTATTGTAGCCTCGTTCCTCTATTTATCGCTTCCTCTGTGTTCATTTGTGATTATGTAATTTTCCTGGGTAGTTGGATTGGTTTTGGGGAAGCTTCAGAGTGAAATGGAATACTTAGTCCAAGGTTGAAGGTTTAAGTTAAAAGAGTTTATCGGAGTTTGACTTTTGGGAAGACAACTCCCAAATGGAGTGTGAGGGTTCCAATAGCTTTGTATGGTGATTTTGGACTTAGGCGTATGTCCGGATATTGATTTGGAGGTCCGTAGGTTGATTTGGGACTTTTTTGGCGAAAGTTGGAAAGTTGAAGGTTTGGAAGGTTAAGAGGTTTGACTGAGAAATTGACTTTGTTTATACTGGGGTCGGATTTTGGTTCTGAGAGTTGGAGTAGGTTCCTTATGCCATTTATGACTTGTGTGCAAAATTTGGGTTCATTTGGAGTTGATTTGGAATGATTCGGCAATAATTTTAGAAGTTGGAAGATCATCAGTTCATTAGGCTTGAATTGGGGTGTGATTCATGGTTTTGATATTGTTTTACGTGATTTGAGGCTTTGACTAAGTTTGTATCATATTTTAGGACTTGTTGGTAGGTTTGGATATGGTCCTAGGGGCCTCGGGTTCGATTCGGATGATGTGCAAACCAAGTTTGGACTTAGAAGAAATGTTGAAGAATTTCAAGCTCCGGTGCAATCGCACCTACGGGAATTCGATCGCAGGTGCGAGACCGCAGAAGCGGTCAGGACATCATAGGTGTAGAATATTCTAGGTCTGGGGAAATGCGTAGGTACAAATGTTGGTCCGCATCTGCGAGCTCGCAGATGCGGGAAGTAGAGCGCAGAAGCGAAGTGGAGTGTGGTCATGGGTTTCCGCAGATGCGAACGTTGAGGCACAGGTGTGCGTGCGCAGAAGCACAGATATGACCACAAAAGCAGATGTTGGCTGGAAGGTCTGGGACTGCAGATGTGGCCACTTTTCCACAGAAGCGGGGCCGCAGATGCGGTTAAGTAGCCGCGGGTGCGGATTGACTAGCAATGTTATATTTCGAAGGGTTTAGTGGTTTTTCTCATTTGGAGAGTTTTGGGACTTGGCTAAGGTCGATGTTTGAGAGGGATTTGGCTACAATTGAAGAGGTAAGTGAAGCTTAATCACTTTTGATGTTAAATATTGATTACCCATTGATTATTACACCTAGTTTATGTGTATTTGAGGTAGAAATTTGGGGATTTTAGGCTATGTTGTTGGAGAGTAAGATTTGGTGATTTGGGGTTGATTTTTGGATGGAATTGGATAAAATTAGTATGGTTGTACTCGTAATTGAATGGGTATTCGAAATGTGTAAATTATGTCGGTTTCGAAGGTGCGGGCTCGGGGTTGACTTTCCGATTTTAATTAAAGATTCTAGTTTTATCATTTGAGATTGTTTCCTGTGGCTATTATTGATGCTATGAAGTTGTTGTGACTAGATTCGAGTCGTTTGGAGGCCGATTCGCTAGGCAAGGGCCTTTTGGAGTATTGATTTGTGTGCTTTGAGGTAATTATCCCTGGAAAACGTGTTATTTAAGATTGTGTTATGGTGACGCACATGCTAGGTGACGGGCGTGTGGGAGTGCACCGGGGTAATCATGATCGGGGTTGACTTTTGGACTATGTTGCTATCATACCATATTTTATCTGTGTTTTTCTCAGTTGTTAGATTAATTGAGCCATGATTTATGTTAAAAATTATATTTAGGCTATGTGTTTACTTGATTGAGACATGATGAAGTTATTTCTATTGTTTTGGGTTATCTGATTCAACTGTATTTTTACACTCAGTCATGATTCTTCATTGGCATGTCATATCTCAGTTTCTATTTATCATTCATCGTTGCATCGCATATTATCATTATTGTTCCTTATGTGGAGTTGTTGGGCTGAGTGAAATGAGATTTTTAGCCCTAGAGACTTGAGAGATTAGTGATTGAGGTGGGACTTAGAGCCGTATTGAGAGTGTTATTGTTGATCCGACTGCACACCGCAACATGCCATATTGGCTTTACTATTATTATTATTATTATTATATATACACGTGCTTTGGTGAGGGTCATTGATGCCAGGAACCCGTACAGTGCTGAGTCATTGTGTATGTGTGATGAGGTGGGCATTGAGACAAATGGCTTGAGTATGTTGAGAGTGAGAGCTTTTGGTGATATTACCGTGAAATCATCCATTTGGCATGCATACCTGACATGTAGGCATCGAGATGTATCATTCCTCATGCTAGCTGTAACTGACATATTCTTATAAGTGTTGGGCTTAAATGTTATACTTGAAAGCATGTCTACATTCCTATAAAATGAACGAGCTGATTGTGATAATTCCTTGAGTTACTTGTTGCTATTGTCATCACCATATCTATGTTGTCATTTATTCTTGTTTCTGATTGTCTTCTTTAGAGCTCGTCAATGCATTCAGCCCAAGGTTAGTTCTGTTACTTATTGAGTATATGGGGTCGGTTGTACTCAATATACTCTACACTTCATGTGCAGATCCAGGTGCATCTGGACGAGGTGATTGATAAATCCGTGCTAGTACCGGTGCTTAGAGACTTCAAGGTAGCTGCTATGACGCCCGCAGACCTTGACTCTCTTTCCGTTTATTTTCTTCAGTAGTGTTCTATTACTCATACAGTTGTACTAAGGATTTGATTTATGTTTTGATACGCAGTGGTGCTCATGTACTCATCGACACTAGATTTTGGAGATGGTTGTATTAGTATTGTTACTTTTTTCGTTAGATGATTATGATATTTCCACTATTAAGTTTATTAAACCATGTTTATCCAAATGTTTAGTTATTTTGCGAACTGTTGGCTAGCCTAGGATGTAGTGTTAGGCAGCGTCGCGGCTCCGGTGGGAGTTGGATCGTGATAAGTTGGTATCAAAGCACTAGTTTGCTTAGGTCTCATGAGTCATAAGCAGGTTTAGTAGAGTCTTGTAGATCGGTACGGAGACGTCTGTACTTATCTTCGAGAGTCTACCTAACTGTTAGGAAACTTCACTTTCTTGTATTCTTGTCGTGCGGATTTGTTATATTCGAAGCTTGAAACTTGACTCTTTGATTCTCTCACAGATGGTGAGGATACATACGACCGGATCAGGCAGACGTCCACTAGTACCACCAATTAGGGCATCGAGAGACCGGGGTCGTGGTAGAGGCCGAGGTGCAGCTCGTACTACAGCCAGAGCGACACTTGTGGAGCCACCAGTTGCTCCAGTGGGACCAGCTCAAGCACCAGCATGCCTATTGTTAACCCTGGCCTTCAGGAGGCCTTGGCCCAGATCTTGACTGTATGCACGAGCCTTGCTGACTCCAATAAGCTCAAACACATGAAGAAGGGAAGATTCCTTACCTTATGCAGTAGGAATAAATCCTAGAAAAAGTCTCATTTAACTTGAGAATGCTCACAACTTAGCAACAACATCAAACAAGTGATCTCCACCACTTCCACAACACTTTTAATCAAGAGTAGGTGGTATAACCTTGGAGGAGAGGGGCTGCCTTGGGCTGTTTGGTATAGAAACGTTTGAGATCTTTGGAGAGAATATAAAACACATGAAAATCATCTCACATGATAAGGAAGAATGAAACTTGAAGCCCTTTCCACTTAGAACCCTAGTAGAAAGAAGGGTGGTTGTTTGGCTTGGGAGAGAAAGAGAGGATATTGTTGAACTTTATTTTGGATGAAGATGGGTAAAGATGGTCAGATATTGGCTTTAATAATACCTTATGGTCGACCAAACTACTGCCACAATGGCCCTCTCTTTAACCTTTAATTTGGGCTACAAACAACCCTTTAATTTGGGCCTCTCATTTTAGCAAGTAGGTGACACACCTACTAGTCACCTACTTGTTTCACTAGGTTGTATCACATGATGCCCTAATTAATTTAAATATGTGTCTCATCCTCGTTTAATAATCACGAAGCAAGTAGGACGGCATGTAAGTTGGTGAAGCAGGCACGTTGGGTAAGCAAACAGCTCATTTTTATTGGTCCAAAATCTCCTTTATCACATTTAAGTGCATTCATCCTCGACCTAGTCGTTTATATGTTGAACGGAAATACGGGATGTAATATCATTAAATTAATTTATATAATTTCAAAGAGGATCATATTTACGAGCTTATATCAATTGACTTACGACGTACTTTTGCGTACAAAAATATGGGGTGTAACACATTGTTACTTGGTGAATTGGTTGTCAAAATGAATCTTCTTGTGTGGAGTCATTATCTCATATTCTGTTGAGTTGTTGGTAATATAACAGTTTTAAAAAAAAGAAATTTTTATCATGCTTTACTTTATTTGACTCTTAAGATATAACGACCCGACCGGATATTTTGAGCTTTAAGATTTCGTTCAACGGTTCGATGTCTGGAGTGGCTTAAGATTGTGTATTATATGACTTGCGTACATGGTCGGATTTGATTTCGGATGTTTCGGGATGAATTTGGATGAGTGATTCTCACTTTAGAAGCTTAAGTTAAATATGTTGACCGAGGTTTGACTTTTATGAAAACGACCCCGGAATGGTATTTTGATTACTCCGATAGGTTTGTATCATAATTTTAGACATGGACATATGGCCGAAATCAAATTCGGAGGTCCATAGGTTGATTTGTGTAGTTTTGTCGAAAGTTGGCAATTTAAAGACTTAGAATTTTGATAAAGTTGACTGTAGGTTGACTTCATAGATATCGCATTTGGATTTCTATTTTGGGAGTTGGAATAGGTCCATTTTATCATTTGGAACTTATCCGCAAAGTTTGGCATCATTCCGAGTTCATTTAATAGGAATCAGACTCACGGTTGTGTTTTTAGAAGTTCTTAAGTTTCATGTTGTTATCATGAGTTTTGGAGGTCCGGTTCATGGTTTCAGATGTTATTTTGATGATTTGATTGCGTGAGCAAATTCGTGTTATATTTTTAGACTTGTGTTGATGTTTGGCTTGGAGCCCCGAGGGCTCGGTGAGTTTCGGACACGTATCGGAGTGTTTGGAAGGATTCTAGCATTGCTGATTTTTGCATAGGTGCTTCAGATATGCATTTGCGACATATTGATCGCAACTGCGATATTTTGCTATGGGTTTGCATTTGCGAACCCCGCATTCACATCTCCGATGGGGTGGCCTGGTTGAGCTGGTTTGCATTTGCGATCTTAAGGGTCGCATTTGCGAAGTTCACATTTGCGAACCCCGGGTCGCATTTGCGACACCTGCGACTGGACATAAGAGCTGAGGGACGGGAGTTTGGTCTCATTTTCATATTTTGGAACCCTAAACTCGGTAGGAGGCAATTTTGAAGAGGGGTTTTCATCTACAATCATTAGGTAAGTATTTTCGCTCAATTTCCAACTATATTACATGATTATATGTGAGTTTTAACATAAACAATTATGAGAATCAAAGTGAAATTTTGAGAAATTTTGTCTATATTTTGAAAAATAAGAATTTGAATTTTGAGAGTCGATTTGGACTCAAATTTTGAAAAAAAATGCATGTATGGACTCGTGGGGTTATAGGTAGTCAGAATCTACCCTTGGACCCGAGTTTTGACTGGGCGAGCTTTGGGTTGACTTTTGTTGACTTTTGAGGAATTGTGTAAAGATCATAGTTTTAATTTTTGGAATTGTTTTCTCTTGCATTATTTGATGTTATTGAGTCGATTTTGGTTAGATTTGAGCCGAGCGGAGGTGAATTGTAAAGGGAAAGCTATTTTAAAGTATTGATTGAGGGCTTTAAACGTAAGTATCTTGCCTAACATTGTGTGGGGGGACTACCCTATAGGGATTGGTTTGATTGTACTATTTGAACTACGTTAAAGACGTGTACACGAGGTGACGAGTGTGTACACGGCTTATATATGGAAATTTGATCGGTTTAGACTCTTAGATCCTTTTGTACATTAAAATGAAGTTGTCTTATCATGTTATATCCTCCATTGTACATGTCTTATTTGAAGTTGATTGGTTCATGTTCTACCCTTTATTGCCAAATATACCCTTATATGCCCTAATTGAGGTTGTTGCCTCTTTCATTACTACATATTATCTCTTCCATTGTAATTTATTCTTATTTGAAATCATTGTTACATGTTATCTCTCCTATTATTGAGTTATTCTTATTTGATATCATGGTTACACATTATCTCTCTTATTGTTGGGTTATTCTTATTCAAAATCATTGTTACATGTATCTCTCCTATTGTCGTTGTTACATGTATCTCTCATATTCTTGAGTTATTCTTATTCAATATCATTGTTACACATTATCTCTCTCATTGTTGGGTTATACTTATTTGAAGTCGTTAATACTTGTTATGTCTTTCATTGTGAGCTCATTCTTCCATTTCATTGTGTTATTGTAATTCTTGTGTTGATTTACTTGCCATACTTCCGGGTTATTGTTGTTGTTGTTGTGCTCGGTGTCGTTGAGTTGTGGGCTATTCGTGGTTGTGGTATTGGAATTGTTTTAAGGAATTGTTGTGGCATATAGGCACATCTGATGCGAGTTGTTATATTGTGTTGTTATGTGTTTTTTGGCACACGTGGTATTGTTGAGAGGATTGTCGGGGGTGTTCGCACATGAGTGGTCTGTGCTATTGTTATTATTGATATTTTCACATGCGGCGTGACAAGGCGGGCTATATATGTGGGTTTGTGTCACGACCCAGACTGGAGGGCCATGACTGGAACCCGAGCCATACCTGCTGAGCACCAGCGTACATTTTATCTAACCTTTCTTATTATCCATAAGCGCCGACGAGATCAACATAAATGGTAGACATGAATCCTAAGCAACCAACAATAACAGATAATGGCATGAACATATAGAACATGGGTGACAAGGCTGTCATGAAGCTATATATAAGGTATGAGCTGACAAGCTGCCATGAGAGACTATACAACAAAAATCAGTCGACGAGGCTATCCAAACTATACATGAGTCGACACCTGTCTATAGAGAATATACAACATGTAACATCTGAGTGCCTCTGAGGGCGACTGAGATGAAATGCATGATACATATATATATATATATATATATATATATATATATATATATATATATATATATACACACACACACTTTTAGAAACATACGCCTCTGTGGGCATCATCATCATATCGCACCCGGTCGTAATAGTTTCGGTAAAACGTACCCGACCATCATAAGGCTCGGTAGAATCGTACCCTGCCATGTGGAGCTCAGTAAAACCCAACTGATCAACCATACAGTAGGTGTCGTACCCGGCTGACTATAGCGCGGCTCGGTAGAGTAAAATAGGTACATATATAAAATGCATGCTGGACTCATTGGAATCACATTCTGAACCTTTCGGAGTGACGTAGGGTCGGTATCCTCCGTACCCGTTATTAGGACTAAATCTTCATCATGAATCTTATAAGAATAAGGAAGTACCAATAACATTGATAACATAAGAATAAGAGAAGCAACATCAACATCAAACGTTCCATAAGAAGGGAAACAATGTAACTACTGCTAGCTTCTAAGAGTGGAGTATCTTTGGAAGCTCGTTCATTACATTATGTACAATCGGAGTCGTGCAAAATAAGGAAAGGGATAGCCTCACATACCTTGTATACACTGCCCAACCTCAAGCTATGCCAATGTCACGACTCCTTAGTCTACAATAAGAGAAATGACACTATCGTTATCGTTTAAGCGTCGTAACTATTATATATCGATCGCAAACTATTTTATGATGAAATAGCACCTCCCCTATTTATATGACTTCCCAAGTTAAAACAATCACCAAACAGACCAAACAACATCAATAATAATCATACTAAGCCTCCCAAAACAGTCCACCAACCAACAACATTACTAACAAGCCTTTCGATAGATATCTCACAAGTTCTAGCTTCAACAACTTATCCGCAACTTGGATAATCTTAAATGAAACTTGGATAATCTTAAATACATGTAAAGTAATAGGTTCCTTACCTCTAAACAGATAGAACAACTCCAATTTGACCTTACTTCACCACGAAATATCCTTCCAATGCTGCCACAAGAACAAGGAAGCGAAACTAGCAATCAATTCGGGTGTTTTGGCACTAGAATCACTTTGGAAGACTTGAAATCACCTAGGGTTGATATTAAAAACTTGAGAGAATATTTTACAGAACTTAAAACACTTAAAACAACCTCCCACACGAGCTGGAACCACACAAAAATCAGCAACATCAAGAAGAACAAGAAACTTACTAGCACCACGGGATTCCTGACACATGATTTGTGTTGTTTGCCCTTTGTTTGGGTCTGAAGAGAGTGAAAAAGAATGAGTTAAAATGGGCTTAAGGCGTCTCATACATATCGATATATCTCAACCGCCTATGTGGGTCACATAGAGAGTTGCTTGTGCAGTCTCGTAAAAAGGCAAATATTTCTCTACTCCGACGTCGTATCGATGAACAGTTTAATGCATTGGAAACTAGACTCATAGATCTTCAATTTGGTGGGTATATCACCCCATAATTCCAAGTAAATTTGGATAAAATCTTAGTAAAATTTGACCTAAAGTTTAAGTAAAATTATGAATGTAAGTTGCGACAATGTTTGTCCACTTTTGTTTCATAACTCATTTGACTTCAAGACTTATGATATGGATATTATATGATTCAAAGACCTTAAAACACAACCTCCTGATAATATTAATCCCCTCTAGTTTTACCCGAAAATATGGGTTACAACATCCTTGATTCGTTTAACTTCTAATACATGTTAACCACTCTTATACACCCATGTATCATTTAAGACCAATAGGATTAACTTCTTATCATCTCAAAAATAATCTCTTCTCGGATTTACGTCAACTAACTTAGGGCGTGAACTAACGTACTCGAATATGGGTTGTAACACCCTCCCCCCCCCCTCCCCCCAGGAACATTCGTCCTCGAATGTAAGGGTTTATGGGGAGTCTAACTCATCGTGGATTCCGACGGAAATATTTGGCCAAGTTTCACCTATAAAATGGACACTAGCCAAACTTGCAAGTAGTTAAACCCAACCTATGGCCTCACAAAGCTATACAAAGCATTATGGATATGTACATTATTTGCATATCACCATTTTGTATTAAGGAAGATTATTCTCAAGCTATTGCTTAACTCATAGAGCCGTTTCAGCTTCTATTGCATCCTGCGTTCCCCCGGCATCCTCATTAACTTCAATCTGGAATAGGTAAGGGTATTTAGACTTCATCTCCTCTTCTGCTTCCCATGTCATTTCTTCTGTATTCTTGTTCCTCCACAATACTTTGACGAAAGCTACATCCTTTGTTCTCAGCTTGCGGACTTGTCGATTGTAAGGCCCCATAAATTTCACCAAGGAATTTAAGGTTTTGTGGTGCCAAGGTAGTCTAATATGATTCGAAGGTAGTGGTTAATATTTGCGGTGAGATTGCTCACCGCGGTACAGACTTTTTGGGTTGAAGAATGCATCGAGGAGTTGGTGGAAATATTTGGCAGAAAAAGGCAATTATCGGTCAGATTTGTGACCGCAGATCCATTCTGCGGGCCGCATACCCATCTTAGAGTTGAGCAAAAAAATTGTTGAATTTTGAAGATCATTGTGCGGTCCATCATGCGACCGCATAATCGTTTTGTGATCTGCACTTTCGTCGCAGATTTGGCATGAATAATTTTGATAGGTGATTCTACGGTCGCATAATTGGTCTGCGGACCGCAGAACTGGCCGCAGACTTGTTCAGAGCAGCCCAGTTTTTGAAGTCGATTTCGCGGTCCATTATGCGGACCGCATATCTGTTCTGCGGTCCATTCTGCGACCGCAAAGTTGATTTCGGAGGGTCCAATTTCTATTTTTATAACCCAACCCCATTTTGATTAAAAGCCTTTGGGGCTCATTTTGGAGCATACATCTGACGATTTTAGAGAGATGTGAGTATTTTAGAGAGAGAAAGAGAAGACCTATCCATTCTAATCATCCATTATTGCCCCAATCTTCAAGAATCATGCAAGTCACTCACTAGACCATCATCTATCCGGGTATGTTCTTGTCCTACATCATCCATGCAAGTTTGTTTAGGGTCTAAGTAGATTGTGGAGTTAGAGATAGGCCATGCATATGACATTAGGTGGTAGTATGTGGGATTGTTGAACTATTTAGGGTAGTTTCTTGTTGAAATTGGTTGAGGGAGGAAGGGATTACCATTGTAGAGCTTTGTAGTTAATTTTGCATAATAGGTGTTTGACAAAATTCCTAAGAGAGTTACACCATGAGAATCCTTCTAATTATTATCTGATTTTCGATATCTTCCTATAGATTGATATTTCTAGAGGTGTTGGGACGTTGTAGTAACTTAAGGAAAGCTCAAGCAGTATGTTGGCTAAACTTCTCTCTTAGAATTGAATTCCATGATGTTCCTGTAAGTTTAAAGTATGGTTGGGCCAAGTTCCTAATTCCCATGTTCAGAGTTATCCCTTATAAATTTGATTGTTCCGAATAAGCTTGTGTTGAAAGATATATATACTAGAATTGTGTGCCGAATGCTCCTATCATATTGTGTTCTCATTCAGGAATGTATTCAAACGTGACCAATGTATCGAAATATTATGATTTCAATAATGTTTTCATTGCAAGTTATTATGCTCAACTTGGAAAGAAAACCCAATGTGCTTAAGTCTCTTATAGCTCATATACATATCAAATCTCTATTTCCAAATGCCCTTATTATTGATAAACTATGACAATGTTTGGAAGTGAAAGAAGTGGGAGTGAGATATAAAATGTGGCCATGGTTATTGTAACTAGAGCGTATGATTTGAATTTGAATTTGTATTTCCATAGTAAATCACCATGATCTCCCTTGTGAGAGTTTCTAATGTGTTTTGAGTTCTTATTTACCCATGAGTTGAAAATGTGCATTGCCTTTGTCACGACCCAAATCGGAGGACCGCGACGGGCACCCGGTACCTTACTCAATCGAGTACCAACGTAACATATCTTTCTTATCACACCATCATGGGTAAATGGGCCAGAAGGGTCATCATGAGATAACCAGAATAAAACATAAGGGATGCTAGACATAGGACTACCCAACATGATATAGAAACTTATACATGTGACATACGGGCCTATAAGGCCGATATGATCATTTGTACACTCAAAACATAGGCCGACAAGTCCATACAAGTATCCATATACATGACATCTATCTACAAGCCTCTAAGAGTACATAAACGTCATAAAGGTCGAGACAGGGTCCCGCCATACCAATCAATACATGTCCAAATCATACTGACCAAATAGGAAACTACGGAGCAAGTGGAGTGCACCAACACCTTTCGCTGAGTTGATAGCCTACTAGGAGGACTGTCAACTTGTCTATCGGGACCTACGGGCATGAAACGCAACGTCCCCAGGCAAAAAGGACGTCGGTACAAATAAAGTACCGAGTATGTAAGGCATGAAAGCAGTATATAAAAGACATGAAAGAAACATGGAGTAAAGAACTCAACTTGTAAGTCTGAATAGCTCTTTGAATCATGAAACATTTATAATGTCATGCATATGCGTATAAATGTCATATCGTGCATAGGTATATGCGTACATAACATCATCAAGCCTCTAAGGGCATCCCATCATATCATCTCGGCCTTTGTGGGTGAAATCAACGTATACTAGATGATTAGGTGGTGGTGCGTATATAACACCATAACTTTTTCCCATACCCCATATACATATAATATACGCTTATATAATGTCATCTAGTTATGGGTCAATGTAAATGTAAAAATGAATGCAATGCATAAGAAGTAAGTCAATAAGATCACTCGGGATGTCATAAGATCAATATGCCTTTGGTTAATATCATGAAATAAACTTTATCAACTTACGTATTTCCTGAGACCCATGAATAGACTATATAATAATAGGATACATGGGGAATCCAGAATATAGGCACCCCTAGTACTTCTAAGAATAGAGTCATTTGTGAAAGTTCCACGATTGCTCATTTCGTTTATATCATATGGATCATGATGAAAGGAAAGAAGGGATAGACTTAACATACCTTAACTCCATTGAGTCCTTAATACCTTCCAAGAAATTCTTCAAGCAACTCAACTCAATCTACCATAGCATAAGAGGATTCAAAATCAGTGTTGAGTAAAGGCTAAGTCTGCAACTTAAACTAGTAGCCCATTTATGTAAATTTGGGAAGCATCTCCCCTATAACAAGGGCCTCCTCCAATACCATATACCGACAAAAACAACCAGAGCAATACAATAAGAACAACATCAACAATAGGGTACAAAATATTCCATTAACAAGTCATCAACATATCACGACGAGCGGCAAGCTTGGATTGAATCCCTTTAGCGCCCTTCAACCCCATTATCATACATTAGTTAACCTAAAAACATTTCCAGCATGATACCAAGTAAAATTGGAGGACTTCCTACCTCCTATTAATCACCTAATCCACACTCAAACAACCCAACAATCCAACAACAAGTACAACTTTCCATTGTTATATTGTCCTTTATCTTCTTATTCACAATACCAATAGCAAGTTCGACATGTAGACAATATATTCATGAAAATAACAGCATAAAAAGCTATTTTTTAAGGCTTCCAACCATTTAAAGTTCATGGAAACAACCTTCCCAAAACAGTCCATTAAGAATAATAACATCTCAAACTATTTCAAGTCTTCTCTTGTAGTATCTTGCTCAAATAATGCAACCAACATACAAAAAACTTTTACAACATGGAGTAGAGTATTATAAATACCTAAAACAGCAGCAAACACTTGAAATTTCAGCCAAACACAGCCTACAACTATCCTCAATGACAACACAACCTCAAAGAGGTGTTGTTCTTCACTAGAACTAACTTTTGATGTTGAAATATGGTGTAATCACATTGGTATCACTCAAACCATTATGGTATCTGTTTAGGAGGGTTAGGAGAAGTTTGGAGACGAAGTTGAGTATAAAAGGAGCAAACAATAGGCGTCCAAATCGTTTATATAGTGAAGTAGGTCGACCACCGCCTAAGTGGGTCCAATTGGGAGCTATTTGCGTGGTCTCGCAAAAATGCGAATATCTCTCTACTCTGATATTGTATCGACAAATGGTTTAATTCGTTAGAAACTAGACTCGTATATCTTCAAATTTGATAAATGGATCATCCCTTAATTCCAAGTATATTTGGATAAAAACACATCTATATTTGACCTAATTTTCAGCACATTATGAATGTAACTTGTGATGACCTTCGTCAACTTTTGTTCCATAAATCGCTTGACTTCAAAACGTAACACACGACTATCATACGACTAAAATAACTCATAACATAACATCCTTATCATATTAAGAACCCTAGTCTCACCCCAAAATTACATGTTATAATATTCCAAACTTGTCGACTGTCGACGAAACTCATTTTCTTCAATTCATTTAGCGTCTAAGCTTTCCAACCCTCTTGGTACTTGTTATTCGTGATCTTAAATATTTGTAACCTCCAAGGTAACATGATTAACTTACTTTATGTACTTTCAAAAATGATCTCATTTCTGAACTTACATCAATTGACTTACGACGTACTCTCACGTACGAAAATATGGGGTATAACATCATTCCCCCCTTTGGAACATTCATCCTCGAATGTTGACTGATGCGTTTATCAGTCTCATAGCCTATACCTCTTACGAATACTTTAATATTGTCCTTGCCATCTAGGCAATTGTTCTGTGAATAAATCCAAAGGCCAGGGTATTCCCCCCTTTAGGCCTCTCATACCACGACCTATGGTCGGAATTCTTCCAATCTCATAAATGTTGCTACCTTCTGTCATGCAGCCTCTATGACTTTGTCCTTGTTTGTGTGCCTATGCGACTCTTCTCTCTTTTTTCCTCCATCTTTTAGCCAATATCTAGGCCTCACCTTGTGAACATATACATAATTATGACAAGCTGTCCCTCTAGGCATCTATAGGTGTACTGAAGTCCTTCGCTTGGTACTTTATCGAACTTACGACTATTGATATATCTTGTTTCATAGCCTCGGTTATCTATCCTTGTGTCTTTACTGCATCTAGGTAGGTCATACTATACCATAACACTTAATTCAGTTTATTATTACCGAGATTTGCTACCCAACTCTAGGTTACGCTCTCGTTGCTTATCCTATATGTATAAATCTAAGTCATTTAATGCTTCCTCAT
The DNA here is from genome assembly GCF_000390325.3 of Nicotiana tomentosiformis. NCBI lineage: Eukaryota > Viridiplantae > Streptophyta > Magnoliopsida > Solanales > Solanaceae > Nicotiana > Nicotiana tomentosiformis. The sequence goes on from NC_090822.1 coordinate 660,068, forward strand.
TACTTTTTATCTTAATAATGACAGCCTAGTCTCATCTCATACTTTTGAAATTTTATCCATCTATTGGTGATTCACCTTAATGTTGGTCTATAATCTACCATTGATAACTTGAAACCTCTTACGTAATACATTGTCACTAAGGCTCATGTCGCATCGGGGAACATTTGAAGTGATTTTCCTGATCCACCTAGTGATGATACTATACTTCAATAACCGTATTTCATAGCATCCCAATCTGATTCATCTTATGGGGGGTATTCTAATCTTGTGAAATTCATGAAATCCTTTGTCTTTAAATCATTACTCAATCAAAGGCATAAACGTCATCTTCTTATCTATCATAATTACTCTCTTATTCTACTGTCAGGGCGGCATTTCATCTCTCCTAATTGCTCCTAGTCTTAGATTCCTGTGAGCTCATTCTGGATATACAGAGCTTTCTATAACTTACGGAAACCATCAGCTCTCTTGTTTTGATGGATTTAATCCCGAGGACTTACCTATTCTGGTTATCTTCTCACTCGCCTTTTCTTATCCTTCCTCCTATCTATCTAAAACCTTGTCGCTCTATGATACTTTAGCTTGTGACCTACACATATCTATTCATACTACTCGCAACCTTCCTTTAACTTGCTAGCACCATAGATTTCTTTTTGTGCCTTCTTAATTGCCTTTAAACATAAGCATTTACTTATCCTGGACGTTCCGCCACTTGCTGCATTAATGCTTGGCTTATCTTAGTGCCCACGAATACTGGAATTTCCAATAACTCATATGATCTTAAATATCACTTTTGATTTTTACTTCCCGTTCATTAGCCACAATAGGTGCCACTTTCTTATGGAGTGTATACAATATTGTAGTGAGACTGTTGTTACAAGATCATTTCTTCTTAAAGTTACTATGCTTAGGTTGATGCCTTCTCCCTTATTTCCTCAACTAATCTTTCATGGTAGTACTTAGGGGAGATCCTCTGACTCTTGTAAAGCTGCAAGCTTATTACACCGTATACCCGAAGAAATATTTGATGTTCCAACTCACCTATAATTATCCTCAGTTACTTACCTCCGCGCCCTTGTGCTCGTAGGGTTGCTTCTGAACTGAAATTTTGACTATCTCCCCAGTGGCACTTTCTTTTATTTTCGTAACACTTATAAGGTACCTTTAACTACCCCAACTCCTATCTGAATATTTCTCAAGGATCACGATGTCATCATATCTGCGAGATTGAATTTCCTAAGCTAACAGTTCTAGAAGGCTAATTCACGGTTATGCGGACTATAGAATACTTCTGCAGTCCATTATGCAATTGAAGACTTGCACCAAGGGATATTTAGATTTCAACACATGTTGTTTTCTCTAATAAGGGAGTCGGAGGGTGGTTTGGAGAGAGAGAGAGAAAAAAAAAATATTTCTTTGATGGGACTCCATTGTAGAGAGAAGGAGGAGCATCCCCGACACCTATATACTTCAAGATAAAAAAAAATCCATGAATTAGTGCCTATTCTAACATCGTAACACTATAATTAACACATCCTAGTCATGAAATTCAAAGATTGTCAACAAGTCTTCTCAAGAACTCAAGTGAAGGATTTTCTTGAGTTGCTTCCAAAAGGTAATTCTGCACCCTTAAAACTTACATGCATAGATTAATAGTGAGTATATGAGTAGGAACTTAGTGTTATAACTTATGAAATGGTGATTAGAAGCCATAAGTTCTATACCAAAATCAGTGGGTATTGTAAAGATTATGTAATTTATTAATCGAGGTTTGGGTGGATATGAGTTGATTGTTGGTTGTATTTGTGCTAATGGAGGTTATTAGTAGCACAAAGATGTTCTAGTATCATTTATTGGTATGAAGGAGAGACTTTTGGGTGAAAAAACACCATTTGTTAGTGATAGTAATATATGCATACTAGAGATTGATTAAATGCCTAAGCGATCAAATGTCACGACCCAAATCCCTCCAAAGGAGTCATGATGTCACCCAACCTTCAAGACTAGATAAGCCCATCATATCAACAATATCGAATTATCAAAATAAGATGAAAGAAGATTGAATTTAACAAGAAACAACATAAATAGTTATAACATAAGCCAAAATGGCAATACCCAATATAACTTCCTAGGATTATGTAGTACATAGTCATGAGCTCTAACTGAATATATAAGGATATCTTAAAATACAATACTATTTTAATGTAAAACTAACAGTATCAACATAAAGGATGAGGCTCCAAGGGACTGCGAGGGTCATGCAACTGTACCTTGACCCCCGCGATAAGTGCATGATCTCACTCTCTAGGTCTGATGCCTTTAACATCGGGATCTGCACAAAAATATACAAAAGTGTAGGATGAGTACATCACAATCGGTACTTAGTAAGTATCAAGACTAACATCGATAAAGGAATGACGAGGTTCAAGTCTTATGATACTCACTAGTCTAAGAACATATGCAATATATCAATAACTGACTATAGAATATATAATGGAAGACAATATCAACAATCTCGTTAGAACATGTAATAACAACTCAAAGTAGGAGAATCCATCTTCGACAACAGTTCATCAAGTAAAAACAGAGGCATATAATAGCATGTCAAATACAACTGAAAACTCATTAAGATATATGACAGAGTTTTAAAGTAAACATGTATATGACCAAAAAATATCATCCCTGTTTCGTCACATAAAAATCATCAAGAGAATTATCACATAACATCATCAATAGTGTTGTTCTTATTTTGCTGCATGTATAATATCAAGAAATGCCACCCTTATTTTGCCACATGTACATATTACCACCCTTATTTCGCCACATAGGCATAACAATAATCACAATTGCATGGCAAAGACCTCATGCCAATTCCCAATCAATCTGCCCAATATGTCCACATGTGCCATAATTATCATAAAGTAGTATGCCAAATTTCCATCAAAGATAACCCTTAATTTATCAACAAGATGCACTAGGACATGATAATAATAAAATATGAATGGGTGTTCAACATATAAGACTACGGATAAATCAATTGTAGCAATCAAGTTCATGTAGACACGAAGTGATTGAACATGTTTCATATAAAGAACATCATCAAATTAAGGCATATTAATAGCCTAAGACCAAATATGGTCATAACCATACATAGAAATTGTGTACACGCAAGTCACCTTATGCATACATCGCTTTTCACATAACACATTAGTAAAATAAGGCCAAATTCTAAGGGATATTTTTCCCACACAAGGTTATGCAAGATACTTACCTCGAACAAGACAAATCAATACTCCAAAAATGCCTTTCCCTTAAAAGTCACCTCCGCCCGGCTGAAATCTAGCTAAAACCGACTCAATAACATCAACCAATGCTAAAGGAATAAATTCCAAACAATAAAGTCTCAATATTAACCCAATTTCTTAAAAGACAACAAAAGTCAACCTTTGGCGCATACACTCAAAACCCGAGTCAAGGGGTAGATCCCGACTACTCATAACCCTGCGAGTCCAAATATGTGATTAGATTCTAAAATCGATTCTCAAATCCCCAATTTTTATTATTCAAAACATAGTCAAAAAATCCCAAACATTCCCTTCCAACTTTCATGATTTGGGTGTACAAATCCATGAGAAATCAAGATATAATATTAACATCAAGTTAAAATCACTTACCCAATAATCTTTTGTGAAAATTCTCTTCAGAAATCACCCCTCACCAACTCTAGGGCTCAAGATATGATAAATGGGGCTAAGTCCCAAAATGCTCAACTAATAACCAGCTGCAGATATCGCATTTGTGACCTGATGCTCGCAAATACGAACCCAGACTCCCCAGGAGATGTTGCAAATGCGACCCCCACTTTGCCATTGTGAAGTCCCAGCCTGCCAACAAATGTCGCAAATGTGACCATATTCCTCGCAAATGCGAGGTCCCCCTTGGTGGACAACAATCGCAAATGTGATAATGAGTCCGCAATTGCGGACCCTTACAAATGTGAGGTCTGCAGCAGCACCAAAACTGAAGCTTCACCAAATTACTCCGAAATTAATTCAAAACTCACCTAAGTCCCTTGGGGCCCACACCAAATATCCACACAAGTACATAAATCCCATACGAACTCGCTCGCAAACTTGGAACATTAAAATAATATATAAAACCACGAATCGAACACCAAAACGCATTATGCAAGCCTTAAAACTCAAGAGCTTCAATATTCACAACCAAGTGTTTCATACCTACCAAACCAACTCGCAACGAGACCAAACTTTGCACACAAGTTTAAAATGATAAAACGGACTTATTCCAAGTCCCGAAACAACAATTCGAACCTAATGGAATCAAAGTACACCCATGGTCAAACTTATAAAATTTCTAAACTTTTAAATTGCCAAAATTTGGCAAAAAGAGCCAAATTATCCTAGGAACCTCCGAATCTAAATTCGTGCATATGTCTAAGTCCAAAATTACTATACAAACCTATTGGAACCATCCAAATACGAATTCGAGGTCGTTAACACAAAATTCAAATCTTAATCAACTCTTATAACTTAAGCTTCCAATAATAAAACTAAGTATTGCAATTGACTCCAAAATCTTTCCGGAACCAAATCAACCATCCCCGCAAGTTACAAAACAAAAACTAAGCATACGGGAAGTATCAAATGGGTAAACGGGGCTCGAATACAAAACAAACTGGCCAGATTGATACAACAAAATCATGGGTATTCTTGCTAATAATGTTCCAATTGACTTGTATGTTTGTCGATTGAAGTTGTAAGAGTGTCGGAACATCGTAGTATCGCCAAGAATCGAAATTGAGGTATTGTGATGACCCAGGCGGTCAATTTGTGTATTGTAGCCTCGTTCCCCTGTTTATTGCTTATTCTATGTTCAATTATGGTTATGTGACTTGCTAGGGTAGTTGGTTTGGTTCCTAGTATATTTCGGAGTGAATTAGGACACTTAGTCCCAAGGTTGGAAGCTTAAGTTAGAAGAGTTGACCGGAGTTTGACTTTTGTGTAAACGATTCCAGAATGGAGTTTTTACGGTTCTGATATCTTCGTATGGTGATTTTGGACTTAGGAATATGTCGAGATTTGGATGTGTAGGTCCGTAGGTTGATTTGGTGCATTTTGACAAAAAAATGGAAAGTCGAAGGTTTGGAAGGTTGAGGGGTTCGACCGTGTATTGATGTTGTGGATATCCAGTTTGGATTACATTTTCGAGAGTTGGAATCGGTCTGTTTTGTCATTTATGACTTGTGTGCAAAATTTGAGGTCAATAGGAGTTGGTTTAGTATGGTTCGGCAATGGTTTTAGAAGTTGGAAATTCATTGATTTCATTACCCTTGAATTGGGGTGCGATTCGCGATTTTGATGGTGTTTGATGCGATTTGAGGCTTCGATTAAGTTCATGTTGTGATTTATGACTTGTTGGTATGTTTGAGGTCCCAGGGGCCTCGGGTGAGTTTCGGGTGGTTATCGAATCAATATTTGAACTTAGAGCATTGCTGAAGGGTTTTGGATTGTTGGTGTAATCGCACCTGCGGTGCGCTTGGTCGCAGATGTGACGCCGCAGGTGAGGCTGGAGGGACGCATAAGTGGAATTGGGACTGGCTAAGGGATTCTCGCAAGTGCATGCAGAGATCCACAGAAGCGAATGCTATTCTACGAGGAAAGTTTCGCAGAAGCGGATTTTGGCTTGAGGGGCTGAGGATCGCAGATGCGGAAGACTTACGTAGGTGCGGACGCACAGGAGTGCGAGGAGAACCGCAGAAGCAGACCTGCAGAAGAGGGATTTTGGCCGCAAAAGCGGCAGGTCGGGGTTTTAATGGATTTTGCATAAGCGAGACTTTTATCTCAAAAGCGGTATAGTAGGTGCATAATTGAGCCCGCAGAAGCGAGAATAGCTAGGCAGTGTATTAAAGTCGAGTGTTTCAATTTTTTCTCACTTTTGGAATTGTGGGACTCGGTCTAAGGCCATATTTGGAGTATTTCTCTTCCTAATTGAAGAGGTAAGTGACTTTTAATCACTTTTGTCCATAAATATTGAATACCCATTGATTATTACACCTAATGTTCATGAATCTAAGTTAGAATTTGGGGATTTTTGGACTATATCATTGGAGAGTGAAATTGGAGGATTTAAGGGTTGATTTGTGGTTGGTATTGGATGATTTTGGTATGGTTGGACTCCTAATTAAATGGGTATTTGGAATTTATGAATTTTGTCAGGTTCCGAGGTGTGGGCCCGGGGGTTGACTTTTTTACTTGAGTTAAAGATCTAGCTTTATCTTTTGGGATCACTTTCTATGGCTTTTGTTGATGGCATTGCGTTGTTTTGGCTAGATTCAAGCCGTCCGGATATTGATACTACTGAATAAAGCTCAAACACGAATAAAGTGTAATGAATTAGAGTGCAATAAGCAACTAAAATACATAATTATAGCCTACCATCAACACCCTACACTTAAACCATTGCTCGTCCTCGAGCAATCAAACTACACTTCATATAGACACGAACCTTTTAAACAACTCTCATAACTCATCATACCAAGAATATTTAAAATGGAATAAGAACAATACTGTAACATCCTCGCCTCAATAATTGACTCAAAAGCACCACGCATTTTTATAACCCGCTTACTTACTCTAACACAGAGGTCAACGACATTACCTTTCCTTCATGAATCAAGTTCCCTCACACAACAATAGAGAGTAGTTCCCCATACAATAAAATTTAAGAACAATTAGGAACTCAAGATAGAAGGAATTCACTCACTCTCAGAAACAACATTCATATGCCACAAAAGACATACCATAGGCTTGCCCGTAGTGTACTACTCTACTAATTGAGCTCATTCAGTCAAGGATCAAGTAGGACTATCATTGGTTGTAATGTAGGCTGCGGGATGAGTAGGATACATTTAGATATAAGAGTGACTACACCTCCCTAAGTACTTTAATACATATAACTTACCATTCAAAACCCCACACTTATGTCAAACCATAACTCCACATTTACACCAATATACATTAACTCCCTACTTCTTTAAGCACAATTACATCAAGTTACCACTATCAATGAATATTTTGCACAATCATACACTTAATTGTTTTTTTCCTTTCTTTTCCAATTCAAGTGGCTCTTTCTTTTTCAAAACAGTGCACCTTTCTCCTTAGTTCAATAGTTCCACTCAAAATCCAAACCAACTACACCCACACTTCAACTTTTACAAAGATCATAACAAATTCAAGTGCTCACAAGAAGTACAAGCCTCAAATAAATGGTCAATTCAAATAATTAGGTACGGCTTGTAATGTGGTTGCCAAAGAAACAGGATTACAGGCTCAACAGGGTTAACTAATATATATAACAATTAGGTGGGTAAAATAATATAACTAGCTCAACAACGAAATGCTAAATCACTTCCAAGACTGAATAAAGCTACTATTTTGCTTTGCAAACACACGGGGCAAGTTATAGATATCAAATGCAATGCACAGAATAACACAAAACCTCACACACACATGGTACATAACTCACTCAAGATTGGACTATCAAGACACTCTAGTCAAAGCAGTTAAGCAAAGTTAAGATCATACACTTTAAGGTACTCATAAATGAGTCAAAAACAGAGCCTAAGCGTCATAACTAAAGTACTCACTATTCTCAAGGTATTAAAAAGTTATGACATATTGCCTTCCATTCAAATCATAGCACAAAGTTTCCTACTCCTAATAAAAATAAAAACTAACTACACCCGGTTCAAACAAAACCCTTGGAAAAGAACCGCGGCACAAAGAAAAATCAAGGGGGAATTGTTACACTACCTAATAAAAGAAAATCTTTTTGTCTTTTTCTTTCAACTTTACTTCCTCAAGAAACCCATCGAATGATATCCATCGTCGGGAAAATCGGAAATTTTAAAACTTTTATGTTTTTTTCTCAATTGTTTTTTATCTCTAACTACTAAAACAACAAAACCTAAAACTAATATACATACATGCATACATACAACATATACCCCATCCCATACTTTAAGTTGTGGCATGTCCCCATGACACACAATTAAAAAGCATAGGGTAAAGGAAACTTCTCTGAACATCTAGTCGGGGTCTGAGTCAAAGTCGGGCTCCATTCCTCGCCTTCGAACTAATATGCATATCCATGCAAATAGCTTCTTCTCAGCCTTTTGGGGGTACACCCCACACTTATCTTTCTCGCTCACTGCACCCTTCTCTTTCGAGCCTTTCACTTTCCACTCAACACTTGCAGCTGGTTTTTCCTTTTGTGCTCCCTTTGCTACATTCATCTCAAAAGTCACAGTCTCCTCACCCACTCTAAGCATGATTTTTCTCTCGTGTATATCTAATATAGCTCTGCCTGTCGCTAATAATAGTCTTCCCGGGATGACGGGGGCCTCCTTGTTTTCCTCCATATTCACCACTATAAAATCCATAGGAAATACAAACTTATCCACCCGAACTAACACATCTTCCACTATCCCCTCGAGTATTATAGTCGTTTGGTATGCCAGTTGCAAAGATATGGGTGCAGACCTTATCTCTCCAATCTCCTTGTCTAGTTTTCTGTAAATAGATAAAGGCATTAAATTAATTGAAGCACCAGAATCACATAAATATTTATCAAAATAGATAGTTCCTAATGATCAAGGTATAGTAAAACTCTCTGGATCTCCACACTTTTGTGGGAGTTTGTTTGCAATATCGCGTTGCAATGCTCTGTGAGCTTGACCATTGAGGTCTCTTCTATATTCCTCATCTTTGTAAGGATGTCCTTCAAGAATTTGGTATAAGCAAGCATTTCGGTGAATGGAAAATTTACATGAACTTGTTTCAGCACATCCAGAAATCTCCCAAACTGCTTGTCTATCTTTTCTCTACTTTGCTTTTGAGGGAAGGATAAAACAGGCATATAGTGGCTCTCCTCAGGTTCCTCCCTTCTTGATTTTTCTTCCTTTTTATTCTTCTCAGTTTTTATCTGGCCCTTCTTCTTTTTATCAACATCATTATTCAGATGCTTCCCACTTTCTTTTTAAAGTTTAATATCTTTTTGGATTGGGATGAGATCTTTCAACACTTGCCCACTTCTCAGAGTTACAGCATTCACTGTTTCTTTGGGATTTCTCTACGTATCAGCGGGGAGAGTTCCTGGAGCCCTCTCAGATAATATTGTTGCAATCTGTCCCACTTGTCTCTCTAGGTTTCGAAAACTAGTGCCCAGTTCCTTCATAGCTGCTCCATGTTCCCGTGTAGCTGCGCTATGAGTTTCAAGCCTCTCATCAGTTTTCAGAATGAAGGCTTTCATGAGCTCTTATATGCCAGATTGAATGGGTTGTTGAGGCTGCAATTTCTGCCTCTGTTGATTCATAAATCTAGGACCTCCTTGTCCCTGGGGTCTGGGATTATTTTGTTGCCATGCATTCGCAGTACCCCCAAGTGAACTACATAAAATATTGGGGTGTCTCTGATACATTGTATTAAAATTGTAATTTCCCACAGCATTCACTTTCTCAGTTGAGGCTTGACACTCATGAGTAGGGTGTCCTCTTCCCCATATATCACAAGCTGCGTGAGGCTCATTTTGTATTGAGGCTAAGGTCAGCTTTCGTATTTCTTTAGCCATAGCATCAAGTTGTACCTGCACATATGTATTAGCATCAACTTGGTGAACACGAGTTGATCTTCTTCTTTCAGCACTCTCAGAGGGCCACTGATTAGCATCTTCAGATAACTCATCAAGAATTGTAACTATCTCTTCTGGAGTCTTCTTCATCAAAGGGCCTCCAACTGCATTGCTCAATGTTCTACGCGAGGCCGGTGTCAATCCTTCCCAAAAATCCTAGAGTTTCATCCAGAGTTCAATTCCGCTATGTTGACACTTTCAAATTATCTCCTTAAACCTCTCCCATGCTTCAAAAATAGTTTCAGTTTCATTCTGGCAGAAGTTATGGATTTCTCTTCTAATCTTGCTCATCTTAGCTGAGGAGAAATATTTATCAAGGAATTTTCTAGTCATCTCCTCCCAAGTTCTGATCGATCCACTGGGCAAACTCTGAAGCCACTCCTTAGCATCATCTTTAAGTGAAAAGGGGAATGCCCTTAAGTACACTGCATCTTGTGACACCCTATTGTATTGAAATGTATTCATAATCTCCTCAAAGTCTATAAGATGTGTGTTTGGATTTTCATTTGGCTTCCCTCTAAAGACACAGCAATTCTGAAGGGTTTGAAGCAACCTTTGCTCCAACTCGAAATCTTTTGTTGTAATTGGAGGTGGTCTAACACTGGATAATCCTTGATTGTAGACCGGTCTAGCATAATCGCCAAGTGGTCTCCCAGGCCTGGGAGCTATATTTCCAAACTGGTCTGCAACCAAGGGTTGATGTTGATTAAGTCTGGGGCCCCTCTCTTCTTCATAGATGATCTGTGCATCTCTAATAGCTGCTTCCTCAGCATCCCATGCAACTTTTTCTCGTTGTTGTGTTGCCTCCCTCATATCCAAATCTACATTATCATCACCGTTTTCGACCATAGTTTCTTGAGTTGAGGATTGCCCAACCTTTTTTAGCTTCTCGGTGAGATCTTTTTCCTTCCTCAGTTGTCGCAGTTTTGTTTCTCACTCAGGCTCGTATGGTAGCACTACTTTCATAAAAGCTCGAGCCATGCACCAATCTTAACCGATAACATGCGCACAACCAAAGAACACCAAACGTAAAAAGGGAAAAATAAAATAAAAAGAAAACAAAATTCTTGAATTAGCACTACAAACTATTTCAAACATTATTGATTGCCAATCCCTGGCAACGGAGCCAAAATTTGACGAGCTAGAAACACACACTTAAATTATGCTAGCTAGTCAAATATAGTATAGTATAATATCGTATCCACAGGGATTGGATTTAAACAGTATTCTTGTAGTTTCTAGCTTGATTGCTATCCAAGATGATCAACAATTGAGATTTCTGTGACTTCTAACTACAATTAACTAAGAATCTAAAGCTATTGACTAATGACAATCACAACAAAAGTAAGCAAGGAAGTTATCAATTGGAGAAAATAGGGTTTTGATGGGATAAGTGAAAGATAATTGTTTGGGGTCTAAATCTAGATAATTCACTTATAATGTTCAAGTGAGTCTCTCGAATTCACTCAATTATTAGCTCAAACGTGAGGCACACTCCTCTCTCGATTAAGTCTTAACCTCACAAGATGAACCAATTTAAGCACGTGAAGATATGCAAGAATGCGTAGTGGATTGGTCTTTAGGAGAACCTTTCTCGATTATCCTCCTAACTAGGTATAATCAATGATTCAACTAGCCTCTTTCGATTATTAAGAAGAATTAATGAACTCAACCAACAATATAATGCAAAGATATCACAAGTTATGCCTCTCTCGATTACATGAACAAGTAAATATAGATGCAATGATTAAATCATCCAAAAATGCTTCAATACATAAAACTAGAGTTATAATCCACAAACAATCATCAATACACCAAATCCATCAAACCCTAAAGAGAACTACTCCATAGATATGGAGCAATTCATCACAAATAAAATTAAAGTATAGGAAAACATAAATTCAATCCAAACTCGTGTCTTGAGTGAGGAAGGAATGATGAAATCCTTGTGCTCGTGTTATTCCAACTCCTTCTTAACCTCCTTAGGTCGAATATGTGTCAAAGTCCAGAAAATAACATTTTTCCATGTATTTATACCAAGTAGGGTCGGGCCCAGACGAAACCACCTTCTCCTAGTTGAAATAGGAAAATAACTCTGTAATAATGGGGCGACGCGCCATGCGGGGCATTAGTGTGGAGATCCATAGATCTAATTCCTGACAAACAGCAGAGATCCATTAGCGTGGTGCCCCACGCGCCGCCCCACACGCCGCGGCAGTTGGGAATTCTCAGAGTACAAACCAAACTTTAATTTTTGACGTCCAGACTTGGTCCTCGACCCCCGAACCCGATCCCGACCTGATCCCTTAGGTTTTTACTCAGACTTCAAAGCACCAAATCGCTTGAACTCATTTCACAACATCTACATAGCTCGGAATCACTCCTGCAAGGCATAAAACACACATTAAGTGCAAAACACTTAATTTCTACTGCTCCACTTGAGAACACTTGCACAACTCTAAATGGTCCTGACCATCTAGATTTCAGCTTACCCGAAAACAATCTTAATCTCGAGTTGTATAACAACACTTGATCTCCGGGTTTGAATTTCTGATCTAGAATGTGCTTATCATGCATCATCTTCATCCTTTCTTTGTACAATCTTGCATTCTCGAATGCATGGAACCAGAATTCCTCAAGTTCATGTAGCTCTGTGACTCTACTTGTGCCTGTGGTTTCCATTTCCAGGTTCAACTGCCACAGTGCCCATAAGGCTTTATGCTCAAGCTCCACTGGAAGATGGCATTCTTTTCCAAACACCAACTTTTATGGAGACATACCAATTGGAGTTTTAAATATTGTGTGGTATGCCCATAATGCATCATCTAACTTCTTTTCCCAATCAGTCCTTGTCGCATTCACTGTTTTGGTCAGGACACTTTTGATTTCCCTGTTGGACACTTTCACTTGCCCGCTCGTTTGTGGGTGGTAAGGTATGGCAACCTTATGGCGAACTCCATACTTTTCTAACAGCCTTGTGAACGCTTTATCACAAAAATGGGTTCCATCATCACTGATTATAGCTCTCGGAGTGCCAAAACATGTGAAAATATTTTTCTTTAGAAAGCATGTCACTCCTTTGGCATCATTTGTTGGAAGGGCCACAGCTTCAACCTATTTGGATACGTAGTCAACTGCTACCAATATGTACTTGTTACCATACGAGCTGACAAATGGTCCCATAAAATCAATCCCCCACATGTCAAATACTTCCACCTCTTGAATTGTAGTCATCGGCATCTCGTGACGGCGAGATATGTTGCATGTCCTTTGGCACTCATCACAACTTTTCACCCAAGCATGAGCATCCTTGAATAAAGTCGGTCAATACAAACCCGACTCCAACACCTTCGCCGCTGTCCAAATTCCTCCAAAGTGCCCACCATATGGTGAAGCATGGCAAGCCTACAAAACAGAAGATTGATCTTTCTCGGGGATACACCTCTGGATCATGTTATCTACACATATTTTAAAGAGTAAAGGTTTATCCCAGTAATAAGACCGACAATCGCGAAAGAATTTTTTCTTTTGAATCGAAGAGAGTTCATAAGGTACAATACCGCTTGCCAAATAATTAGCAATATCAGTATACCATGGCATCTCCTCCATTGCCACTGCTAGTAATTATTCATCCGGGAATGTCTCAGTTATATCTTCAACCTCTACTTTCTTTTCAGCTCCCTCCAACCTTGAAAGGTGGTCTGCCACTTGGTTATTTGTCCCTTTCCTATCGCGGATCTCCAAATCGAATTCTTGTAGCAAAAGAACCCAACGAATCAAGCGTGGCTTTGACTCCTTCTTTGCTATCAAGTACCTAAGTGCTGCATGGTAAGTATAAACAATCACTTTTGAACCAATCAAATAAGACCTGAATTTGTCGAAGGCAAACACCACCGCCAATATCTCTTTCTCAGTCACGGTATAATTAGGTTGTGCATCGCTTAGCGTTCTGCTTGCATAGTAAATTGGGTGCACCAGTTTGTCCTTTCGCTGCCCCAAGACTACTCCTATAGCATAGTCACTCGCGTCACACATGAGCTCGAACAGTTGCTCCCAGTTGGGTGCAACAATGATTGGTGCAGTCACCAGTCTCTTCTTTAGCTCCTCAAATGCCAACCTGCAATCATTAGAGAACACAAAGGGATGATCCTTTTCAAGGAGTTTACATAAGGGGTTAGCAATTTTAGAGAAATCTTTTATAAATCGCATGTAAAACCCGGCGTGCCCAAGGAAACTTCTCACTTCCTTGACCGAAGTAGGTGGTGGCAACTTCTCAATCGCATCAACCTTAGCATGGTCGACCTCAATGTCTTTACTGGACACTCGATACCCCAATACTATACCTTCTTGTACCATAAAATGGCACTTCTCTCAGTTCAGCACTAAATTTGTCTCCACACACCTTTTTAACACTCTTCTTAAATTGTGAAGACAGTATTCAAATGAATCCCCCACCACTGAGAAATCATCCATAAAGACTTCCATAATATCATCCACCATATCAGTGAAAATGGCTAACATACACCTCTGAAATATAGCCGATGCATTGCACAGGCCAAACGGTATTCTCTGAAAGGCAAAAATGCCATATGGACAAGTAAAGGATGTTTTATCTCTATCTTCAGGGGCTATTGAGATCTGATTGTACCCCGAATATCCATCCAAAAAGTAGAAGTGAGACCGCACAGCCAACCTATCCAACATTTGGTCAATGAATGGCAAGGGGAAATGGTCTTTCCGGGTGGCTATGTTCAATTTTCTATAATCCATGAAAATTCGCCAACCCGTGACTGTACGAGTCGAGATCAACTCGTTATTCTCATTTTGCACGACCGCCATTCCACCCTTCTTTGGCACACACTAAACTGGGCTGACCCAGTTGCTATCAGAGATGGGGAAGATGATACCCACATCTAACCATTTGATCATATTTTTCTTCACCACTTCTTTCATGTTCGGGTTCAACCTTCTTTGATGTTCTCTAGAAGGTTTGTGCCCTTCTTCCAAGAGAATCTTGTACATGCAAAAGGCCGGGCTGATACCCTTTATTTCTGCCATGGTCCAACCAATAGCAGTCTTACATTCCTGTAATACTTGTAGGAGTTATTCTACCTGCATAGCTAACAAACCAGATGACATAATAATATGTAAAGTAGAGTTAGGCCCTAAGAAGGCGTACCTGAGGTGAGCTGGAAGCGGTTTCAGGTCCAACTGTGGCGGTTCCTCTATTGATGGCTTCGCAGGTGGTGTTGCCCTTTCTTCTAAGTGTGGTGGCTCAAACTGGGGTTTCCTTTTCCAGAACCCTTGACCTTCGAGAGCCATGACCCACTCTGCCAACTCTTTACCATCCACATCTTCCAAATTCATCAAGCAAGCTTCTAACGGATCTCCGACATTAAGGGTTTCATCCTCCTCTTATATTATTACATCCACCGCCTCCACTAGTGAACAATTTGCAAATTCACTGGGCCTCCTCATAGATTGTTGAACATTGAATATTATTTCCTCATTATTCAACCTCATTTTTAACTCTCAAGTCTCACAGTCGATCAATTCTCTCCCAGTGGTTAAGAACGGCCTCCCCAAAATTATTGGTATTTCTTCGTCAACTTGACAGTCAAGAATAATGAAGTCGGCAGGAAATAAAAACTTCCCCACTTAGACGAGCACATCATCGAGAATTCCTGTCGGCCTTTTGAATGTGCGATCAGCCAGTTGCAACAACATTGATGTCGGTCTAGCTCTGCCAATGCCTAATTTTGTACCAAAGGCATCAAGTTGATACTGGCTCCTAAGTCACACAATGCTTTAGCAAAAGCATAACTTCCAATTGTGCATGGTATAGTGAAACTACCGGGATCAGACAATTTTTGAGCCATAGGCATTGTCACTACCGCGCTGCAAGTTTGAGTTAGAGTTACAGTAGACAGGTCTTGGAAGTCAAATTCTCGAGACATCAGATCCTTCATCATTTTTGCATAGCCTGGAATTTCCCTCAAAGTATTCATCAGCGGAATATTCAATTGAATTTGTCTAAGCATTTCCATGAATTTCCTTTATTGATCATCTTTCTTTTGCTATGCCAACCTTTGAGGGAATAGTGCAGGAGTTAGCCTCTGCCCACTGCTTGGTGTCTTTTCTTTATTAGGAGCCTTTTCCACCACCTGTTCTGGGAGTTGTTCAAATTCCTTCTCCTTGCCTTTGTCCACTTGTGCATGTTCAATTACAACCTCTGTAAGCTCCCTTGACTCGTCGGTCTCTAATGTCACTGGAGTACTGGGTACTGCGTCTCTCCTAGATTGAACAACTTCTTGCTCTCTATCTAAATCCCTTCCATTCTTGAGACTCACTGCCATTAGGTGATTTAGATTCTGCTCCTTTGGATTGATGTTTGTGTCTGCAGGCAACGTTCCTTGTGGACGATTGTTCAAGGCCATAGATAACTGGCCTAATTGAGTTTCAATGCATTTAATAGCCGAATCATGTGTGGTTAACTTTTATTGCATCTTTCCATTTGTCCCCATGAGTTGTTGCAGCATGCCCTTGATTTCTATCATATTATTGTCCTGCTGTTGATGAGGCGGTTGGTATGCCAACTGTTGTTGGTGCTGCTAATTGTAGCCCTGCTGCCTTTGATAAGGCACGACTTGGTCTTGTGCTCGTGCTCCCCCTGGAATGGTATTGTATTGTTGTTGGGTTGGTCTATACTGTTGATTCTGTTGACCCCAATTCTGACCACCTTGCCTCTATCCCCCATAGTTGGCTACATAATTCATATCTTCTTGATAGTGCTGGTTGTCACGTTCCGCACTCCACGAGCACACATATGGTTGATCAATGCATGGTGTACATAAACCCACATTAGTTGTGTCAACTATGTGAACCTGCTGCTTCTGGCCTGATTCATCAATCTTCTTGCGTCAACGAGAGTGGCCATATTCTCAGCTATGGAGTTATTTGGGTCCAAAGCCACTGAGTGAACTATCGGAGTGATCGTAGAGGCTCTTGTTATCCATCCTGACTTTTGGGTCATCTTATCAAGTAGGATCTTGCATTCTCCGAATGTTTTACTCAAAAATGCTCCACCTGCTGAAGCATCAACATTGGCCTTTAAGCCGTCAGCCAGTCTCATGTAGAATCTCTGCCCCAATATCTGATTCGGAATGCCATGATGTGGACACTTGACCAGCATACCCTTGAACCTATCCCACATTTCTTATAGTGATTCTGTTGGTTTCTGCCTATAGCTCAATATATCATCAATCTGTTGGGCAGTTTTATTGGGTGGGTAGAATTTGTTCAAAAATTACTTAACTAATTCCACCCAGATAGTGATGGAGTTTATGGGGAGTGAATTAAGCCAAGTCTGAGCTTCTCCTGTCACCGAAAATGGAAACAATAACAGCTTTATTGCGTTAGCTTTTCCTAACGGTGTCACGTTAGGTTACCTTTGCGTGACACATATCGACAGGAAATTCTTCAGATGTTGCTAAGGATCTTCAATATGTGACCCTGAGTACAGTCCCATATTCTGCAACAAATGTAGCATGTTGTTTGTGATTTGAAATGATTCTGCTTGTATTTGAGGGACTGCAATTGCGGTTGCCAGATTGTCGGTGGTGGGTTGTACCCATTCATATAATACTGCTTCTGGTACAAGAGGCACCACACCCTGATTGTTTGGTTCATTCGCATTGTTTCTGTTGTTGATTAGATTTTCTATTTCGTCATCCATGTCTAATTCGATTTGTTCTCTCAAGTTTTGTTGTTGTTTACTTTTCTTGTTTGCACGGTTTAGCGCCTTGAAAACTTTCTCTAGATCTGATAACGCTTCGAGCAGTTCACTAGTTCTTGAGAAGGTCCTATGCATGCACCTTTAACACCCAAGACTACAAACGTTAGAATTTCAATGGAAATATTTTTAACACCATAGAAAATTGATCTAAACTAAAAAATCCTAGCAATTCTTCCAAGTTATAATAAATAACACTGTTAGTTCCCCGGCAACGGTGCCAAAATTTGAACACGCCCAACTACGCCTTATAAAAAGGACTAAGCGGTCGCTTCAAAAATAATCCGGTTCAAGAGTCCAGAGTCGAATCCCACAGGGAACTAACCTATTTGCTACAACTTTTAGTATCGCTAATGATAAGCTCAGACAATTTTCAGAGTTCAAGATTTTATTTGATAATTAACAGAAATTATTTAACTAAGGAAAAATGACAATAAAAACTATCAATAAGCAAGAATGAAGTTGAATTCAAGGGTAAAAAAATCTAGGGTTATTGATTTTCCCAATTGTCGGATTAATTCCTGACACGTTAGCTATAATATCGCTGTAACACTCTATAAAGATGATGAGTTCTTGCTTACCGTAGTTATCTCTCGATCAATTACGATAATTTACTAGAAGCATTCTCTCAAACTACTCTAGTTAACAATTTGTACAACTCATAAATATCACACCAAGCTTCGTTATCTCTAATCCCGCTATTAAATTCAAGTAATTAATCTCTTAACTTACTCGAAAGTGGCATTGTTCAACAACAATCTAATAAAGTGTTCTTTCTCAAGCAACACTAGATAACTAGACACGAATCAAGGGCCTTTTCAATTAATCACAAGAAACACATAGTTGAACAATTATAGAGTAAAAACGACTCAATTATATCAAAACGTAATCAAGACTTCATCCAACAATTAGTTCCATCAACCCTAGATAACGGGTTTAGCTACTCATACTACTATGCAAGATTACAATATAAAAAGTCATAACCAATAATGGAATTAAGAAGATGAAGATGAAAAACACGTAGGAGAATTCTCCGTCTTGCTCTCTTTTTGTTCTTGCCTCCAAAGTTCTTCTAAAATCAGAGATACCCTCTTTTTGGGCGAGCTGGGCTTCATATAGGTCAAGGTTAGTCACCTCTCAAATTACAAAATTGGCCTTGGACGATTTTTCTCGGAAACACGTGTGCGGTCGCGCATCGACCGCGCATCGACCGTGCACTTTGGCCAATTTCTGCCTGACATGCGCGGCCAGTGCGTGGCCGCGCATAGACCGCTCACCTGGAGGATTTTCTACAGCATTTTTCTTTCTTCTTTTTAAGCGCGCTAACCTCCAATTGGCCTTCAATGCTCCATATTAGCTCCAAAATACTCTTTAACGTCTTCATAACCCGAACTTGCTACAGCAAAGCATAAAGTTCTTAATTAGAGCAATTTGTTATCATTTAATATTCAAATATCAAGTGCAGTTAAGTTAGAGTGCAAATAGTAGCTAAACTACATACTTATCGCCTATTATCAGTGGTGTACACGCGGATATTGAGGAAAGTTTGGCCAATGTGTTGTTTGGGTCTTGCATTTTCGTGGTTAATTACCTGATTTAATTGCATATCATATCTATATGTTGAACATTGACTGAGCAGAGTATTTGAGTAGTTGTACACATACACATACAGATGCTTCTTTCTGTGCTTTATGACTTGATTTCATTATTTTATGTACTTGTTAAAAATGATGAAACTGTACAGGTTATAGCTAGTATCATTTATAGTTCTCGCTTCCTTTACCAGGCCGAGGTTAGTTACGATACTTATTAAGTACATTGGGTTGGTTGTACTTATACTACACTCTGTACTTAATTGTACAGATCCAGATGTGGGGACCAGTTATGAGCAGTAGATTTGCTTGTTGGACTGAGCTTCGAGAGGCGAGGTAGAGTTGCATTCTTGACCTCAGTTTTGACTTGTTTTTTCTTATGTACTGTTATTTCAGTTCAGGCAGTATCATTATTTAGTTTCAGATTTGTATTCCATTGTAAAGCTCATGACTCGGTATTTACCAGTTTTGGGGGGATTTATCTTGTATTACCGGCATCTTGTCATATTGACACTTCAGACTTATGTTATTTCTATAATTATTGTTGTTTTGGGTCTTTATTGACACATTCAGCTTCTTTGGAGCTTGCATTGGAGACTTCGTGATGAGCTGCCCTATTTGTTCGATCCCCAGCACATGGAGTCCTCTTCACTTATTTATCTACTTTCTGTCTATTTACCTATTTCTAGACAGATGTTATTAGCGAGACTGTTTACTCTTGTTAGATACTCGTGATATTGTGACATCAGGTTTTGCGCATATTGTAAGATAATTGTGTCACGTTTAGATCCTGTCTTGGTTTATGTATTTATGATGCTATTTTGAGATTTATTCCACTTTCATATTTTATAACAAAATCCTGTTATTGACTTAATAATTGGGTTTCTGTTACTATTATTGAGTGTTGGCTTACCTAGCAAGCATGTTAGGCGCAATCACGACCTTTGGTGGGATTTTGAGTCATGATAGTTTCTCTCATGAAAGGCGTTATGTGGTTTGGGAGGATAGGGAAATTTAGTCCAAGGTACATTGGGCCTTATAGAATCTTGAAAATAATAAGCCAAGTAGCCTATGAGCTTGAATTGCCTCTAGAATTATCTTTCGTACATCTCGTATTTCATGTGTTCATGTTGAAGCAAGTAACAGGGGACCCGTCACTCATTATCCCACGGAGAGTATCAAGATTAATGAAGGCTTCACTTCTGAAGAAGTTCTTGTTGCCATACTTAATAGGAAAGTCCGAAAATTGATAACAAGAGAGGTCGCCTCCGTTAAAGTGCTATGGCGAAACCAACATGTTGAAGAAGCGACTTGGGAGGCGGAAGAAGATACAAAGAGAAGATATCCTCACTTATTTGTAGAAAATGATGATAATATATAAAAGACTATTAGAAGCCTTTTTTCTTTCATGTACTATGTTTTATGTTATGTAAGTGGTCATTTATGGTATTATTTCAAGAATCTACATAGATTGTTAATATCTAGAACATGAAATTTTATGAAGAAATTTGATGCTTTTGCCTACAACTTAAGAGAGTAAAAATTAAGATTTTGAGCTATAATTTGGACTTGGATTTGAAAACTAAATGCATATTTGAACTCCTGGGGTTATGGGTAAACGGGATCTACCCCTAAACTCGAATTTTGGCCATGTCACCCGTGATTGACTTTGTTGAAAACTTTTTGGGAATTGATTAAAGATTGAACCTTAATTACTTGGAATTGATTCCTACGATATTGTTTAACATTATTAAGTAATATTTGGCTATATTCGAGCCGATTGGAGGTAATTCTAGAGAAAAGGCGATTTTGGAAAGTTGATTTGGCTTATTAAGGTAAGTGTCTTGCCTAATCTTGTTGTGAGGGAATAACCCTTAGGATTTGATCTTATTTGTCTAATTTGATTATGTGAAAAGCGACGTATATGCAAGGTAACGAGCGTATATGCGGGTACAATGTATGATTCATGACCGGTTATGTTTCTATTATGCCTTGTTTGGATTGTATGCCTTTTATATTCATGTTTTAATTAATTATATGACTACTTAAGCTATTCCTTTCGTGCTAGTATCCATGTTTAGGATTACTATTTCGTAATTGGCCAAGATGGGCTATTTGTGTATTGTTGCTATACTTGATTTAGTCGTTGTCATGCTTCACATCTTGAGCATACATCCGCACCTTATATATTGTCCTTGTGCACCTTATTGATTACTTGTGAGCATGCCTCTTTGATTATGAAATTTTATTTCGGAATGTTATAATTATGGCACAATTGGACATATTGAGCGAATTTATTTGGAAGTGGAACGAGGTTTCTATCGTTTGTTGTGGCGCGAAGTCTTTGTCGTGTTGTTATGATGATATTGTCACTGTTTTGCACGAGTATTATACTGTACAACGTGTGGATTTGAATACATCCCCTAGGGTCGTCGTCTTATGTTTCTCTCTTGATGGCATACACGCGGATTGTGGTAAATTGATAGATGTTGGTTGATTCTGATATAAAATCTGATGGTGTTTGAGCATAAAGGTGGAAGTTTTGACCATGCAAGTGAATCTTTTATGCCTTGTTATGCATTTTATATGTTTCTGGGTTGAATTCTAACATGTTACGTGATGCCTCTATTATATGTTGACGACTTATTCGTCAAGATTTAATTATCCATGTTTAGTTGATATCTCTTGATATGATATTTGATGATATTGCATCTTTTGTTAAATTCTCGTTGCGAATTATTATAAACTGCACAGGTTTTATTTGATTAATGAGTATCACATGACTTGAACCGCGTCACTACTTCATCGAGGTTAGTCTTGATACTTACTAAGTACATGTTGTCACGTACTCATACTAAACTTCTCCATATTTTGTACAAATCTGTGCGTTGGCAGTAGCGGACTTCACGAGTGAGTCTTGTAGCTGACATAGATGATTCAAGGTAGTGCTACATGATCGTCGCAGACCCTTAGAGTCCCCTATCTTTCATATTGTTTTCTATATTATAGACAGTATTATATTATGGAGAGATTTCGTCGTACTCTATATTAGAGCTCATGACTCCGTACTACCAGATCTTGAGGGATTTGATGATGCAGTATCTACATATTATCGGTTGTTGGAGATTTATTCCACTATTTATACTATTTCAGTTATGTTATATCTCGTTTAGATTATTTTTTATTTATGTTATATGTTGGTTTACCTACTAGTCTTAAGGGTTAGGTGTCATCACGGCCGTTGGTGGGATTTTGGGTCGTGACAGTCTCCTTCATTTTCGGTGCTATCTTTGATATTTCAGTCTATGGTATTCTCTTTTTTGGTATAGACGGAGCATTATCACTACTATTTCATTTATTTTCTTTGCACGCTTGTCATAGAGCTCCATAGATATTTGTGAGTTAAATTATATATTTATTAATTTCTACTGAAGTCTCATGTCATGTATAACAATTACTTTATTATTTAATATTTTCAAACTAATAGGAGGCAGATATTTTCAAAGAATGGATGTGCATATTAAATTATGCATGGGTTATATGGATGGGAAGTTAAGGGAATGTTGGCTTGTTCAACCATGTCTTAGTGTTAAGCGCTTTGTCTCGCTCCCCAAGGTTGGAATGTGACATAGTTTAGCCAATGTGATATCCAAAATCATCTCCAAGCTTATGAACAACAGCTTACCTGAACCCTTACCAAGATTGATATCCCCTAATCAATCTGGGGATGGCAATCACAGACAATATCACGATGACACGAGCTTGCACGCAATATGAATAGAGACAACAAGGGAGACAATGTGAATATCAAATTGTATATGCCTAAGCTTACGATAGGGTTTCATGGGCTTTCCTGTGTCAAATGCTGAGGATAATGGGATTCAATAAAATTTGGATAAATATGATATTCATTGTTATTTCTAACATATGGTACTCCATTGCTATCAATGGGATAAGGAAAGTTTTCTTCAAATCCAAGGAGATCCCATTTCTCACCTTTATTTGTCCTAGCTTCTAAAATACTTTCTAAGATGCTGAATGGGACGGCTCAATGCCATGATTTCATACCATATAGAATGAAAAAAAGGGTGCTTGCATCACTCATCTTACATATGGAGATGACACAATTCCTTTTTGTTCAACTGATCAGACTTCTATACAGATCATTAAAAAATGCCTAGATGACTATTCTGATATTTCCGACCAGATGATCAACTATAAGAAATCACAATTCTACATGCATCCAAACTCAGACACTAAGGATCAATCAAGTCAAGGATCTGACAAGGTTTGCTAATAGTTCCCTCCTCTTCACATATCTGGGAGCTCCCATATACCTAGGAAGGAAAAAAGTAATCTACTTTAGTGATATTAAAGTTAAAATAGGTAGGAAAGTGCAGGGTAGGAAAGTTATCATTATTAAGGCAGTTCTACATTCCATTCCCATGCACATTCTATCTACTGTTGTAACCCTCCCAAATTTGTCCTTCAACACATAGAGAAACAATATTAGTAACTTTTTTGGGGGGAACAATTAGGAGAAGAACAAGATCCATTAGTTCTCTTGGACTTCTCTGTGCTATGAAGAAGATGAAGGAGATGCAGTTTTTAGATCCATTCAGGACATTTCAAATGCTTTTGCAGCTAAAGCCTGGTGGAACCTAAGGAGCAAGCAATCACTTTGGAAGGTAAAGAGATATCTATTGCAAGGCTCAAATACCAAATCGAAACAACTATGCTCACCCAGGTAAGTATACTTTTCACTAAGCTTTCTATCACTAATGAGTGAAATTATCTTTGTACACTGGTGGACAAAATCAAAAGCAGAACATCATCCATGTGAAATAGTTGAAACTACCTAATGGACAAGTGAAGCGCAATGATGGTTGCAGCAAAGAAATCGTGGCCCAACACAGGTGATGGAGGATGCCTAAGAAACCAGAGTGGTGAGGTGATCATGGCCCACTCTGGTTTCTTCGGAGTTTGCTTAAACAATGTGTAGAGGCAAAAGCCACGATATTTGGAATAACATGGTGTATGGGAAAAGGCTACAAGACTATTCAAGTTGGAATCTGACTCTTAAATCTAGATAAATGAGATCAACAGTTATTTTGATCCCCCCCACCCCCCGGCAAATTAAGCAAATGGTTAAGAATCAAGGCAACACTACTTTCAGCCATTGCAGTAGAGAAGCAAATGGTAATGCTGATATGCTGGCCAACTGGGACCTACATACCAAAACCTTTAATGTCTTCATGGATGCTAATGTCTTACCAAGAGAGGTGAAAGTTTCAACAATGATAGATAGAGATCAAATTACAACTTTCAGAATAAAAACCAGAAGGAAACAATTTGATGTATACTTTTTGCTTATAGGATATACTTTGAAACCTCCGTTTTGTCCAATAGCCTTTCATACATATCCTAGGGCATTCCAGTATATAAAGATATGACCCTCTCAAACTTTTGCCCAAGAAGTGGACATATTCGTTGTCCCTATCTCGTATGTATTCAACTTTTAGATGTCAACAAAGGTTGAGGTCTAGCCTAACCTCTGAGGCTCTCACCGCAAAGTTGACATTTTAACCCCAAAAAAAATAAGAGCTAGACTAGAAAAAAATTCATTAAAGTTTAACTTTGAGTCAGTTTTCAACTGGGTTTTGTCGGGTTAAACCATCTTAATGGTATAACATTTATAAGGTGTGGGGATCTTATTGTCGTAAAATTCTCACCGGCAAAGTTAAGAAAAAACGTGCTGCTTTTTAAAACGTAAACATGAATCTTGCCCCCAAAAAAAAAAGGATTTTTTTCACTTTTAGCTCGCGTCGAAAACTATTTACATTCGGTAACCGAAAAAATGTATAAAATTTATATAATTTTTGTATATAACATATAGAATGTATATACAATAAATATACATTTTTCAGCTATTATTTTAAGAGTAGGTATACAGTGTCATTTTTTCAAAAAACAAATTCCCAGCCACAAAATCATAAACAATTCAGGGGATGATTCTGATTTTCA
Source organism: Nicotiana tomentosiformis (assembly GCF_000390325.3). Lineage (NCBI taxonomy): Eukaryota > Viridiplantae > Streptophyta > Magnoliopsida > Solanales > Solanaceae > Nicotiana > Nicotiana tomentosiformis. The sequence continues at coordinate 685,187 of NC_090822.1, forward strand.
AAATTTTCATATTAAAATAGGCAAAAACAAATTTGCTAAGACCTCTCCCAAAATGATGTTATCCTGAATTGAGACCTCCCCAAAATGATGGTATTTTTCTTTTGTCAATTCTCGTAACATCAAAAGAGAAAGAATAAAGAAATGAGGTAAGCTTGGCAGGAACTTAGAAATCACAAAGACAATAAATAAAAGCATGAAAAGAGAGAATGTTCAAGTGGAAAACTTTAAAATAAATAGTACAAACTATTGAAATCAAGGATATAGACCTATGTTTTACATCTGCCATCATTTTAGGAAAGTATCCTTCAGCGACACTCAAAGATGGGTACAAATGTAACGATCAAAACCTACAAATATCTTCCATAAGAGAGGAAGAAAATGTATACTAACCACTCAATCATGTCAATCAAAAATAACTGATGACTCAAAATGCCCTTACTCCCCTCAAATCATTGCAGAGGTTAATTGTTCACCCCACAAAAGCATATCAATGGATATTTCAATCAGAACCAACGGGCCTGATTCCGTAGTATTACCATCTTGAAGATCGAAAATCCAGGGGATCTGCAAGTTGCTGGCATCAAAGCACAAAGAATCAAACAACTAGTTGTTTTCCGGTAGAAGTTTGAACTTGCCGATTGCAAAGATATTTTTTTATTGATAAGTAAATAAAAGCAAAAGCAGCAGTAAGATTGTGCTGAAAATTACAACTGGATCCTTACGGAAGTATAGAATTCCACTAGGAACCTTGCAGAAAACAGATCCTATCAGTAGTAATCTGCGATGGAGCTAAAATCCAGAAAACTAGTATCACATGCACTCTTGCCAACTCCTACAAGCACTCAAGAGGAGGAAGGACAAAGAAATAGAAGGGAGAGCCCAAAAATGCTTTAAATTATCAAACCCTCAAAAAGCTGGAGTATGTAAAACGCCGTTTGTCTAAATTTATGTGATGCACTTTCCTTTTTAGTCTGTCACGAAAAGAACGGATACGTTTCTATATGGAGAAATAATTTAACTTTAAACTTTCCAATTTACCCATAATGAGATGATTTATCACCATAGAAATATCTATGGCTTGTTTATAGACCACAAGTTTCAAAAAACTTTCCTTTTTTCTTAAACTCCACACCCAGTCAAAGTGTATTGCATAAAATGGGACGGATGGAGTACGACGGTCTCTGTAATAGGAGTCAATTGCCAAAAAAGTTGTTCCACAGAAAATGTAACACTCCACCAGCCATATATAACGTATAAAATTTAATTTTTGGTCCAGCCAAAAAGCCAATGAGTTACGCCGGCTTCGTAATGCGCAAAGCATTTATTCTCTTTAACTCTCACAAAAGAGCCAGCTCCAGTAATTATAAGTCTCAGAGTGCAGAAAATTTTTATTGGCCAGGATGTACACAAAAGAAAAGTTCTACTAGATATCTGAAATTCAATGCACGACTATAGTCTTTCTTTATTGTTATTTTGTGATCGGTGTGATGAGTCTTTATTATTTATCAATCAAAAACAATAGTAAAGGTTGGCTACATAAATTATATGTATCCATTGCACTCTTTTTATGTCCAGTTCATTCAAATACTAGATAATTCGACTTTAAGGCAAATCAAGGGTCCTTATTAGAAATTCTCTAAATCTCACACATACCCCACACTGGCATTGCAGTCTTAAAACAGAATAATTGAAATCCTAACCAACATAGAAACCAAGTCTTAATCCTAATTAGTTGGTATTGTCTAAATGGATCCTTGGTTTCCATTTTGTTCTGTCCTTGGCGAAATCCACAATGTTTCCAAATTTCCAAGCGATCGTAGGTCTTTTGAGACAACTTCGCTATATGCAATTTGAGATCTACCTATAAGATAAAAACATTTAAAACAAAATAAAGAGCAGAAGGCATTAAAATTTATCTACTTCGTTTCATTTGCTATGCAAAATTTTGGCAGAACCTAGAAGAGAAAACGGAAACATAGTAGTCATCAACTTCTTAATTATGTGGAATCAATCCTAAACCCACTCTCCTCCAAGAGGTCATAGGTGTGGAATGAAGGTAGGTTTGAAAAGATTTGTCCTCTATATCGTAAGTGGAGGGTGCTTGCATTAGGTTAGGTTGTCTACATCACACCCATTAAGGTGCCGGCCCTTCACAAGACCCAGCGTGAACGCGGGATGCCTTATGCATCGGGCTGCCCTTTTATCTTAAGTGGATGATGTTTAAGATAAGATATAAATGGAACGGGTAGGATGAACCGGCGGCAGACACCTCGAGAAAATATTTTTAAGCTAGAGTGGGGAGACTTCCATCTGTTTGTTTCTGATAAAGCACATATCGTGGTGTTAGATAGTTATGTAAATAACGTTAATTAGTCCTAGTCCCACATAGAATAGGAGCAAGATATGTATTGTAAAAATAGGGCTCATTGTATCATAATTAAATAGAATATAAATGTTGAGTAGTTAATCATGTAGAGTGTCCCACATCGGGAAGTAGATACATATTATTATGTAATCACTGTATATAAATAGGGCATTGTACAACACTTTAGATAATTAATATAAAAAGTTTTCGTGCTATACTTCTCACATGGTATCAAAGCGTTGGTGAGAAACATCCGAGAAAGAAAACTCCGCCGGACAGTCGTCGTGTGTCAATTTCCGGCGACTTCTAGGGCTATTATTCTGTCACCTACATTTCCCTCAGTGTTGTGCTAAAACCAACACCACCACAGGGTCTTACACCCTCCGGCGACCAAACCCCAGAAAACTCCGCCGGAAAATACCCCAACACGCGCCCACACGCGCCAACCAAAGGGAAAAAAATTCCGGCAAATCTCCTCACGCGTCGGCGCGAGCTGCTTTCCGGTCAGTTTCTGACGAAAGTTCTTTTGAACAGCTTGCTCGCGAGGCTATTACGAGCCTATCCATCCAAGTTACATCAAATTCCGACGATTTTTTTATTTTCCGGTGAGATTTCCGGCGATTGTTCAGATTCAGGTGAGATACAGTGTTTTTTTCTTCACTGTTCCTGTGAGCTTTTTAGTGTTCTTGATTATCTGTGCTATTTGGTCCAACAATTTCTTTGGAGCTTGATATTTTTGATTCTAAAAACACGGGTTCAGGAAATTCAAGTTTGATGATTACTTCGGAACCCTTAATGGGAAGTTCAAACTACTTAGCCTGGGCTTCTTCTGAGTTGTGGTGCAAGGGTCAAGGTGTTCAAGATCACCTACCCAAGAAGACTAGTGATGGAGATGAAAAGGCCAAAGCACTCTACAGAAAATTGATGCTTAATTATGTAGTTTGTTGTGGCGATCGATTGATTCCTAGTTAATGCCTTTGTTTCGTCCATTCCAGACAAGTTATTCAATTTGGGAGAAGGCTCGTACTTTATACACTAATGACATATCTCGTTTGTATGATGTGATATCTCGGATGACAAACTTAAAGAAACAAGAATTGGATATGTCTACTTACTTGGGAGAAGTGCAAGCAGTTTTGGAGGAATTTGAGAAGTTGATGTTGGTCACTACTAGTGTTGAACAACAACAACAGCAACATTAGAAGATGTTTCTAGTTCTTACACTTGCTGGACTGCCTAATGACCTTGACTCAGTGAGAGACCAAATTTTGGCTAGGCCTTCGGTTCCTACAGTTGATGAATTATTCTCTCGATTGCTTCGTCTTGCTGCGCCATCCAGTCACACAGTGGTCTCACCACCAACTGTTGACTCCTCTATTCTCGCATCTCAGACAATGGAAAATCGAACATCTCAGGCTATGGAGAATCGACGAGGAGAAGGTCGTTTTGGGGGATCTCGACCCAAGTATTCTTATTGTAATAAACTTGGACGCTCGTGAAGTATCCTATTCTTTACATGGTCGGCCACCTAGAAACGCTCATGTTGCTCAAACCGAGACTACAGGTAATCAAGGATTTTCTTTATCTGAAGGGGAATATAATGCGTTCCTTCAGTATCGAGCAAGTAAGCAGACATCTCCACAAGTAGCCTCGGTTGCTCAGATCGATACTCATGTTGCTGGTAATTCTTTTGCTTGTATTTCCAGTCTAGTACTCTTGGACCGTGGGTCATGGACTCAGGAGCTTCTGATCATATCTGGTAATAAATCACTTTTGTCGAACATTGTGTATTCGTAGTCTCTTCCTACTCTTACTTCAGCCAATGGGTTCCAAACTAAAGCAAAAGGAGTTGGACAAGCTAATCCCTCATCTTTTGTCACTCTAGATTCCGTTCTTTATGTCCCTGGTTGTCCTTTTAGTCTTGCATCTGTTAGTCGTTTGGCTCATGCCCACCATTGTGGTATATATTTTATTGATGATTCTTTTATTATGCAGGACCACAGTAGGGGGTAGACAATTGGCAGAGGGCTTGAATCACAAGGACTTTACTACTTTAACTCACTCAATCCTTCCACAGCATGTCCAGTTACAGATCCTCCGGACCTAATTCACAGACGTTTAGGACATCCGAGTTTATCCAAGCTTCAAAAGATGGTGCCTAGTTTGTCTAGTTTATCTACATTAGATTGTGAATCGTGTAAACTTGGGAAACATACCCGAGCCACCTTTCCGCGTAGTGCTGAGAGTCGTTCAGAGTCTGTTTTTTCTTTAGTTCATTCTCATATATGGCATCCTAGTAGAGTTAGTTCAATCTTAGGATTTCGTTATTTTGTTAGTTTCATTGATGATTACTCAAGATGTACTTGGATTTTCCTAATGAAAGATCGTTCCGAGTTGTTTCCCATCTTTTAGAATTTTTGTGCTGAAATTAAAAATCAATTTGGTGTTTCTATTCGCATTTTTCGTAGTGATAATGCTCTAGAATACTTATCCTCTCAGTTTCAGCAGTTTATGACCTCAAGGAATTATCCATCAAACATCTTGTTCGTATACCCCTCAGCAAAATGGGGTAGCAGAGAGAAAGAATAGGCATCTCATTGAAACTGCTCGCACACTTTTCATTCAGTCCCATGTTTCGCTGCGTTTTTTGGGCGATACAGCTCTTACAGCTTGTTACTTGATTAATCGAATGCCTTCATCTGCTATCCAGAATCAGATTCCACATTCAGCATTGTTCCCTCAGTCACCCTTATACATTCTTTCTCCTCGTATTTTTGGGAGTACATGTTTTGTTCACAACTTAGCTGCTGGAAAAGATAAGTTAGCTCCTCGTGCTCTTAAGTGTGTTTTCCTTGGTTATTCTCGGGTTCAAAAGGGGTATCGCTGCTACTCACCTGATCTTCATAGGTATATGTCACATTTTTGAGTCTCAACCTTACTTTGCTTCTTCTGATCATCTTAATATATCTGAAGTCTTACATGTACCTACTTGTGAGGAATCCACACCCACAGCACCACCACAACTACAACTACCTATACATACTTTTGAGGAGTCTATAGTTGCTCCTCCTACATCCTCAGCAGCAAGACCACCACTCTTGACTTATCATCATCGTCCACGTCCAGCATCAGGCTCAGGTGATTCACCTCCTGCATCAGATTCTGCACCTACTGCGGACTTGTCTCATCTTAGTCAACCAATTGCACTCCACAAAGGTGTATGATTCACACTTAATCCTAATCCCCATTATGTCGGTTTAAATTATCATCGCCTGTCATCACCTCATTATGCTTTTATATCATCTTTGTCCATGGTGAGGCACTATCTCATCTAGGATGGCGGCAGGCTATTGATTGAAGAGATGTTGCTTTACATGCGAGTGGCACTTAGGAGCTTGTTCCTCTTCCTTCAGGTAAGTCTACTGTTGGTTGTCGTTGGGTTTATGCAATCAAAGCCGGCCCGGATGGCCAGGTTGATCGGCTTAAGGCTCGTCTTGTTACAAAAGGATACACTCAGATTTTTGGGCTTGATTATAGTGACACTTTCTCTCCCGTGGCTAAAGTAGCATATGTTCGCCTCTTTTTGTCCATGCATGTTGTACGTCATTGGCCTATTTATCAGTTAGACATTAAGAATGCTTTTCTCCACGGTGATCTTGAGGAAGAAGTTTATATGGAGCAACCACCTGATGTTTTGTTGCTCAGGGGGAGTCTAGTGGTTTTGTATGCTGATTGCGCATGTCACTATCCCCTCGAGCTTGGTTTGGTAAGTCCAGCACAGTTATTCAGAAGTTCGGCATGACTCGTAGTGAAGCTGATCACTCTGTGTTTTATCGGCATTCTACTCCTCATCTATGTATTTATCTGGTGGTTTATGTTGATGAAATTGTTATTGCTGGCAATGATCAGGATGGTATTACTAATCTGAAGCAGCATCTCTTTCAGCACTTCCAGCCTAAGGATCTGGGTAGATTGAAGTATTTTCTAGGTATTAAGGTCGCTCTAGCTCAGGTATTGTTATTTCACAGCGGAAGTATGCCTTAGACATTCTTGAGACTGGAATGATGCGCTGCAGACTTGTTGACACTCCTATGGATCCGAATGTTGACGCTAAGCTTCTACCCATACAATTTAAACCAAATTCCGACAACTTTTATTTTTTCCAGCGTGAACATTGCACTTTTCCGACGTGAACAGTGATTCCTGCGTGAACAGTGCTTTCACATGTTGTGAGAATTTTCTCAGATATTTCTTCCATTTTTCACTATTTCACGTGAAGAACTTGGTTTCCAGAGGTCGCCCTTTCCTTTCCAACTCCGTCTAACCAAGGAAAACAAAACAAAAGGGGAAGTCTTTAGCTTAACTTGTTCTGATTTGGCATTCTACGGTTAATCATACAAGTTTTAGTCAAGAATTTGAGAAATTGGTTGTAGCGAAATGGGATCCAATACTATGAAAAGTTGGATGGTTTCTCTACCGGATTATATCGAGTTCCCTTCAGTACAAAACAGACATCTTCGGAGATAGCTTTAGTTGTTCAAACAGGTAATAGCGTGACTTGTGTCTCCCACCAATCTTCATCATCAGATTCTTGGGTCATTGATTCAAGTGCATCTGATCACATTTCTGGTAACAAATCTCTTTTCACTACTATGTCATATTCTCAATCTCTTCCAATAGTCACAACGGCCAACGGGTCTAAAACCATAACAACTGGTATAGGTCAAGCAAGTCTACTTCCTTCCTTACCTTTAGATTCAGTTCTTTATGTTCTCTGTAGTCCTTTTAATCTCATAGTCGTTAGTCCCTTAGCCAAATCACTTAAATGCTCTGTTTTATTTTGTGATGACCTTATTTTTATACAGGAACGCAGTACGGGGCGGATCATTGGTACCGGGCATGAATCAAATGGACTTTATTACCTTATCCTTGCTAAATCACATGAACTCACATCTTGTCTTTCTTCAACAACTTGTCCTGTTACAGATTCACAATATTAATTACATAAACGGTTGGGACATCCCAGTTTATCAAAACTTCAGAAAATGGTACCTGGATTATCTCACTTGTCCACTCTAGAGTGAGTCATGTCAGCTCAGTAAGCATACTTGCTCCCGTTTCCCTCGGCGGTACCGGGCATGAATCAAATGGACTTTATTACCTTATCCTTGCTAAATCACATGAACTCACATCTTGTCTTTCTTCAACAACTTGTCCTGTTACAGATTCACCATATTAATTACATAAACGGTTGGGACATCCCAGTTTGTCAAAACTTCAGAAAATGGTACCTGGATTATCTCACTTGTCCACTCTAGAGTGAGTCATGTCAGCTCAGTAAGCATACTTGCTCCCGTTTCCCTCGGCGTCTTGACAATCGAGTAGAGTCACCCTTCACTTTAGTCCATTCAAATGTTTGGGGTCCTAGTCGGGTGAGTTCTACATTGGGATTCTGCTACTTTGTCAGTTTCATTGATGATTATTCCCGGTGCACTTGGATATTTTTGATGAAAAATCGATCCGAGTTGTTTTTTCTATTTTTCAGACCTTCTGCGCTGAAATTCATAATTAATTTGTGGTTTCTATCCACACATTTCATAGCGATAATGCCCTAAAGTATTTGTCTTCCCCATTTCAGCAGCTTATGAACTCTCATGGAATCATTCATCAAACATTTTGTCCATACTCATCTCAACAAAATAGGGTAGCCGAAAGAAATAATAGACATCTCATTAAAACTGCTCGTACCCTACTCGTACAATCTCATCTTCCATTGCATTTTTGGGGGATGTTCTCACATCTTGTTATCTTATTAATCATATGTCATGCTCGGCTATCCAGAATCAAGTTCCATTCTCTGTCTTGTTTCCCCACTCACTTTTGTTCTCTCTTCTACCTCGTATCTTTGGGATGCAGTTGCCCGCATTCTTCGGTATATAAAATCCGCTCCGGGCAAAGGATTATTGTTTGAGGATCGAGGCCATTGGCAGATCGTTGGATACTCAGAAGCTGATTGGGCAGGATCACCTTCTGATAGACGTTCTATGTCTGGATATTGTGTTTTAGTAGGAGGTAATTTGGTATCTTGAAAAAGCAAGAAACAGAATGTGGTTGCTCGGTCTAATGCAGAAGCAGAGTATCGAGCAATGGCTATGGCTACATGTGAGCTAGTTTGGATCAAACAGTTGCTCAAGGAGTTGAAATTTGGTGAGATCAGTAAGATGGAACTTGTGTGTGATAATCAAGCTGCCTTTTACATCAAATCCGGTGTTCCATGAGAGAACTAAACACATTGAGATTGGTTGTCACTTCGTTAGAGAAAAGATACTCTCAGGAGATATTACTACAAAGTTTGTGAAATTGAATGATCAGCTTGCACATATTTTCACCAAGTCCCTCACTGGTCCTCGTAAAGTTGCATATGTAACAAGCTCGGTACATATGATTTGTATGCACCGGCTTAAGGGGGAGTGTTAGATAGTTATGTAAATAACGTTAATTAGTCCTAGTCCCACATAGAATAGGAGTAGGATATGTATTATATAAATAGGGCTCGTTGTATCATAATTGAATAGAATATAAATAATAGATTTTTTTCCCGTGCATTTTCACACGTGGAATGCAACATCCCAACACTGCCAAGAGGTCTTGGATTGGGTGTGCAACAAAGGAAGGTTTGAGAAGATTTCTCTTTTTATTTGGGTGATGTGTAAAAAAAGACAAAAGGGCTTTGACAGGTGCATTTGGTAGCAATCACATGCATCTCCAGAGACAACAACAAAAACAACAACAACAACAACAACCCAGTAAAATCCCACAGGTGGGGGGTCTGGGGAGGGTAGTGACGCATACCTTACCCCTACTCCGATGGAGTAGAAAGGTTGTTTCCGATAGACCCTCAGCTCAACATGGTTTATGCCAGAGGCGCAGGAATATTTATCCAAAAAGAGGAAAAGAAGAATGCTAGAACAGCAGTAACCAACCATACTCCATCCCCTCTTTATTTCTAATAAAAGCACCAATTGTAGAATCTAAATGATCAACTCCTACCAAGAACTTCTGGATACAGCGTATGATAAATGAATTTAAGAAAATTTCTCTTCTTATGCACCTAATGTGTAAGAAAAGATTAAAGGTATTTTGGCCGGGTGGAGAATCCTGAGTGGCAGATCATATGCATCTGGTTTTATGCTAGAATGGGAGGAATCAACAAGACACTCCACTCCTCTTTGTTTCCAACAAAGCACCACTTGTGGAATGCAAAAGCTCAGCTTTACATCCTACAGGAAGATAAATCAAAGGAAGTTTGAGAAGATTTCTCCTCTTACCTTAGGTGGGTGATAAAGAAGAGGAGACAAAGGGGTTTTTGAACGGGTGGAGAGTCATTAGTGGCAGATCATATTCATCTGCAGAGAAAAAAAGTCATCTTTGAATTTAAACTTGGTTTATGCTAGAGTAAGGCAACCAACAACGCTCCACTCTGTCCTACATTTCTCAGAGAAGACCATTTGTGGACAGCAAACATCAACCCTTTTCTCGTAAGGGTCTTCATCAAAAAACCCTTTCCTTGTAACGGAAAACAAAAAGATCCAAAAAACAACGGAAAAAGTGATGACCACACAAATTTCCATAAAATATAACCCCCAAAACAGATACTATATCAGTAGAAGCGACCTATAAAGGTATATGCTATACTAATCCAGCGAGATCGAAGAAAGAGAAATGGAAGCATCAAACACAATTAAGGTATATGGTGCTGCCTTGTACAAGTGGAATGCGAAAGTGCACATTTCAACCATAAAAGTTGGTTAACATTTCAGATAGGCCATCACATATTTCTTTCTGCATAACGTGTGTCCATTTCAAATTAAAATTCTGTTTTGGGAACTCTAAACTTATTGAGACAGCTAATCACTACATTAACAAAAGACACTACAAGAAATCTCAAACAATCGAAAATAAAATTAAAAAGTACTTCATGATATTTGCTGTAACTTAATATACTCGGAACCACAAATACATTATTTGTAGACACCTAAGAAGGGCTAATACAATTTATACCATGGATGTATAAATAGGTAATGAAGATAAATCACAAATGTACTCAAACTAACGTATAAATAGGTAATGAAGATAAATCACAAATGTACTCAAACTAACTTCAACTTACTCACCTATCATCTTCTTCGTACCACAGTACTTTGTGCACGTTGAGCTCCAATAACCTGTTGTCCTTGGGCCCCTGCTTGTCCGCTAGTCTGTTCTTCGGCCATGTTCATCGCTTGTGTCATAGCATTCATAACAATGAGTCCGAGAGGGATCAAATACATCCACTGAAATAAAGATCATAAAAAAAAGGGTAATATGAGAATGAGGGTGTGCAATTATTAGGTTTACAAGAAACTAAACAAGTAACTGATTCAAACTCACATATTTAGCCCAGAAAGATCTCTCTGGAGGCTGAATTTCTTCACCCTCTCCATTCTCCCCAACAACAGCTTCTGAAAATATAGGTGTTCTGTTCCAACAACTTTTTTTAGTATCATGGAAATAAGCAACATAAGTTCATGGAAACATGCACAAATTTCTTCGGCTTCACTTTATCTTCCTTTTCTGCTCTACAGAAGCTCAAAAACAAAAATATCTGTAATGCTCGTACTAAAAGTAGGGACATTGTCATCTGACAGACTGTTCCCTAGCCATTTCTTTAAGTTTCTCAGAAGGAGCATGAGAAGATTCCCCTAATCTCCACCCCTCCTGACTAGTTTGACACATTTTGCTTTTGAATAGTCAAATGAATCAATTTCAAAACAAAGGCAGTGCTGGAGCCATATTTACAATTTAAAAAGCCACATCAAATTATCCTTTGGCACACAGCCAGGTACTTGAAGCTTCTCTCAAGGAGATTATTAGCTTATATAAACTCCCTGATAACAAAGCATAGTGTCATGATATGATCTTTTTACCCAAGTTGATTAGTTACCACCTGTCACTTGCTTTATGCAAAAGCAGAATACAATGTCAGGAACAAGGAAAATAAAAAATTACAGTGACTTGCCTGGGTGCCTGTTCAGTAGGTTTTAGGACTGTGTGAGAGTTAAAGGACCATTTTGCAGGCTGAAATAGAAGCACAAAACTTAGCATCAGTCATAGGATTAGCATCTTATTTACATGAAATCCTTTTCCTTCTCCAATACCATGAAAATTTGCTATTACATTTCACTTACTAAACTAGCTAATGTCAAGTCCCATTAATAAGCTAGAAAGAGAATAATATATAAAGAAAAGAAAAGGTAGCATGTGAATCCATCAGCGGAACCAGCAGAAATGATTTGGAAACGGTTTACTTCCTCACGAAAAAAATATTGCCTAATGCATGACATTGCTAATAGTCCCCAGATTTTTATAAATAGAAAAATGTAACTGACATAGAGAACATGAATATCTCATACACTATGATTCAAAAGCATCACCAGCAGTACTAATTGATCCATCCTGGAAACAAATCTAATAGTGAGTCTCTCAAGAACCTAAAGCTAATTGTAGGAAACCATAACCTGTATCAACCTTACACTAAATCACATTGCATAAAGTAATTCTCATTTTGCCACTTATCAGTACTTGATGGTTATAAAATTCTCAATAGCCTGATGTGAATTGTCGGTTAGTTACTATCTTGATTCTTTGACTGAAATATATCAGGTGAGAAATCAAGACTTTCTTTTTTTGAACTTCAAATTGAGTATAAAAGGTCTTTGGGTTGTTGCAGATTTTTCAGAGACCGAAATAGCAGTATTATTCCTTACCAGATTTTAGATAATTCTAAAGATTAGTAGTACAGACTGAATCAACTTAGCTGTTCCAGTTTACGTATTTCAATAGTAAGAACTTGGTCCAGACAGAGTTCCACCACTAGAATATTCCACAGCATATCATGAATTTTGTTCTATAGTTCCGAATAGCAATCCAGATTATTTCTCTAATGTTTTAGCTTTTAGTAATAATTTGTCTTTCAAACCAAACTCATATTAACAGAAGTGTGGACTCAAATAATCTTTTCTTTTTTTCAGATGCCCAAATAACCTTTTCTTAGTCATTAAACTATAATACGCCTGTCAAGTTTTCTCTAACTTGAGAAAGAATTACTCTGTCTAAGCAAGATTTCTGCACGTATATTGATGTATGACCAAAAGACCTGCCTTTACCATCTGAGTCTAGGTTATGTAGTGAATGCTAATCCATCCCCATTACACGAATTCAATGATCTATGTATTAGGTAATAGTCAAGAATTTAAGTTTCATCGAATCGCCCTGGGTCTAGTGGTAAGAGCGTAGCACGTGATATATGAATAAGGGGCACATCACAAGGTCGAATCGCGCCGCAAGCAAAAGCCAGATATTAGAGCAGAGAAGGGTAGAGGGGCGGGCCCATTATCTACCATGTTTTGAACCGTGCACCAGCTGGCCCTAGGGAATTTCTCGGTTATCAGAAAAAAGAAGTCTCATTGCACCTGGACATTACAGAACTCACATTTGGATTTTGAAGTTCAATGAAATTGAAAACTTGTTTCTTCTCCAGCTGAGTACAAGTTAAAGTTTTCACTCTGGATGTGGAGAATTAAGCCTCTGAAGATCTGATTTAGCCACTTTTGGCATCTCCAGAACCAGAAGAGGCTGCTATGAGGAAAGAGGATGAATGTTTTGGGACCTGCACTTCAGAAAGGCTTTACAAGACAGAGAAAGGAAGAACTAAGCAATTACAGACTGACTTGAATTTACACAAAATGGGAGGACAACGCCTCTTGGCTATGGAAGGGACATATGACAAGACAATATAAAGTCAAATCCTAATTTGCTGAAAAACCCAACCAGATACTTCTCCACATTCAGTAGCTTGCGAAGTAGAGCTCCCCAGGAGGTTGATACTTTTATGTAACTGCTTGGAACACTATACGTACGGCTAATAATATAAGGCAGAGAAGAATACACATTTGGAGATTCTTATGGTAAAGAAACAGCAGATGTTGACCACCCACTTATAAGTTCCAAGTATGTGACAAGACTGGAATAATATTTTTTTTCCTGATAAATGGGTAGTCGACCACCCACTTATCAGCTCCAAGGGTGACAAGACTGGAAATTTTCCGCTACAAACTGGGTTATGCCTAACAGTGCAAAAATCTACTTTGGAGCTGAAGGTCCAAAGCCAGCTCCATCGGAAGAAGCGGAGCTTGAGATATCATCTGTCAAGCTATCATGTGACTAGTTGGGAGGAGAAATACAAGAGCTACTGATGGGAAAAATGCTTCCACTATCCATAGATTTTGCTGTTTTTTTGGGTATATCTTGGCACGCAGCTGCATATAAGATATTCTAGGCCCATTATCCATCAAGTTTCAAGCTGTGCGCCACTATCCCTTGGGGATTTCTCAGTTATAAAGAAAAGAATATTCTTGGTGGCGATGTCAAAATCACCGGCTGGTATCTATATTGTATACCTCTTCTGTATGAGATAGATTATTTTTTCGCAATAGAACACTTCAATTGTAAAAAGTATCACAAAAGTTGCGAGTGAAAAATCATTTTGCCTCAGTCATTGGTCTAAACCTAAAAATCAAAAGTACAGCAAATATAGAGGTTCCTTGAAAAATGAGGTTATAATTCCCTTAGGAAATCTAAATACATCATGTAATCTTCCAAAAGGTATCTTTTGGTAAAAGATCTTCAGATACTAATAGATGCTTTCAGAGAAAAGCACCCAAATTTTGAATGATTGCCAAGATATTGGTAATTACATTTAAGTTATTTCCTGATCCAACAGCTTAAAGCTTTCAAACAGAGTAGTATCATTCTATTGCCCTATCAAAATTCTCAAGCTCAAATCCGAGAACTACTGATTAGACATACATGATATACTTCATATAAGTTGGGCAGAAAGGACGGGGAGGTTAGCTGGTGAGTAGGGGTCTAAAACTTAGGGATCAATACTTACAAGCTTCAATTGACGAGGGTATTGGCATGCACCAGGGGAACCATAATTAACAGCCAAAATATTCACACCGTCCTGCAATGAACACATCAAAGTCAAATTCCTAACAGATAAAAATGAAAGATTTGCACAAATAAAGAGGAAACTGTGCCAACTTGATTAGTTCGCATAATAACAAAAACTCTGACCTTATATGTCTTTATTGAAATTCAAGAGAAAATACTTAAACTAGCCAAGGAAACCACCTATTTCCCTTAGAAGAAAATACAAAATGCAAAACACGCTAATATGATATATAAAGGAAATACGTCATGTTGAAATATCTTAATTTAACTTTATTTTCTTTACTTTCCACAGTAGCCGAAGTACTTAACAAATCCTGTTAGACAAGACAGAATTATATTCTTAACCACCTACATCCAACAAAAAAGGAAATAAAGAAAAGGAAAACTGAAAAGAAACATATCATACTGGAACCTAAATAGAAAACTTAGGTAACAAGTATTAAGTTGAATATTACCATATGTATGACAAAGTGCTCCTCCAAACCATCCCGAGGAAGACACCTCTGAGGCAAAAACAGTAATAGCAATTAGATGATGAGCGTGTCATTTGAAGCTTGCAGTATTCCAGGAAAATACCGGAATAATTAGCCAAATCACAAAGGAAATTCCATTGTCTGAAATGGAAATATAAAAATAGACGAGAAATGACCTGCATTAAGGTAAAGAACCTTTGAGCAAAATGCTCCCAGGCACCATTCCCGAGACACTTCCCTTTCCTACTTTCTAGGACTGTCGAATAACCTTTTCCGGTGTGATTCTCCACCGGAATTCACCCCCTCACCTACTGTGATTATTGTTTAAACCCCAATCGTGTTATTCTGTTAATATGGATAGTGACAGGATTTACTATCATACTGGTTTTAAATCCTTTCACATTACAAAAAATTGTTCTAGGTCTGAAGTTTGGTTCGAATGGGTTGAACGTAGCAGGAACCTGATGAGGGAAGCAATTGTATGTAAGCCTCAAAGTTATGAAGTGGGTCGTAGAGGTATTTAATGTGGCCTCAAAGGAGCATGGCAGGGCAATAAGGAGGTGGAATATGTCACTATGCAGAATTTTATAGCACTCTTAAATACAATGATCACGGAAGGTACATCAGTTTCATTGCTGTACAGGGGCAGCGCAGGTATGTCATTATTACACCAGAAGTTACATTTAAGGCAGGGTGGGGAATCATAGCTCAAAAAATACAAAGGTTCATAAATGTCCCAGAAGAAGAGAAGAATGTCCCTATTGTCAGAAACCCACAGCGAGAGTCGTCCTATAACGAAGTAATCAGAACCAGTAGATGGCCATCAGAAGGGACGAAATCTTCTCCGATCAA
Source organism: Nicotiana tomentosiformis (assembly GCF_000390325.3). Lineage (NCBI taxonomy): Eukaryota > Viridiplantae > Streptophyta > Magnoliopsida > Solanales > Solanaceae > Nicotiana > Nicotiana tomentosiformis. Next base: position 700,931 of record NC_090822.1, read on the forward strand.
ATCCAACAATTCCAAAGTCATCATCCCTGGGGGTTCAGAATTATCGGACAAAGATGTGCTAAGAAGGTGCATAGTTGAAAAAGTTCTGACTCCTATGAAGGAGACTCCAACTTTGAATGACATCCGGAGATGGGCCTGTGACACATGGAAATCTACCTTTGGTGTGAATGTGTACAAGATGAACGATTACAAGTTCTTGTTTGAACTTCAACGAAGGATGCTGAACATGTTCTTAAGGGTGAATGGTATTGGAAGAAGACCAAAGTGATCCTTGAATGGTGGACACCTACTACTGGCTGTTGGCCTGAAGAGGTGGAGCGTAATTGGGTTTGGATTAGGCTTCTGGGACTTCCTATTAACCTTGGGTCACAGAAAGTTTTCAAAGCAATAGGTAATCAATGTGGTGGTTGGATTGAAACGGAAGAGGAGACAACACTAAAAAACCATTTACACTGGGCTAGAATCAAAGTGAAGGGAGATGGGAGTAAGGTGCCGAAAGATATACAAGTGGACAGCTGTGAACCCGATAAGGTCGTTTTGGGTACTAGCCGTTATTTCTGTGTTTCGAGACTCCCCATAGCTTTATTTGATGTTTATCGATTTGCGTGCGTGATCCGTGTCGTTTTCCGGAAAGCTTTTACGTAAAATTTTGATGAAAATGTGATTTTTGACTTAAAATGAGGCTAGAGTTGACCATGGTCAACATTTTGGGTAAACGACCTCGGATCGGTGTTTTGACATTCCGGTAGGTTCGTATGATGTTTTGGGGCTTGTACGCATGTTTGGTTGGGGTCCGGGGTGAACCGAGCAAATTTCGGCGTGTTATGTGAAAAATTGTGAAAGTTGAGTTTTCAAGTTGAAATCTTGAGTTTTGAGGATCGATTCTTGTTATTTGATGTTATTTTGATGATTTGAGGTAGCGAGCAAGTTTGTATGATGTTAATATACTTGTGTGCATGTTTGGTTTGGAACCCGAGAGGCTCAGGTGAGTTTCGGAGGCGTTGCGGATTGATTCGGAATAACTGATGCATTTCAGTTGCTGATAGTCAGTTGCAGATCTCGCATTTGCGAGGTCTAGCTCGCATTTGCGAGCCTCACTTTTGCGGTCAGTGATCGCATGTGCGAGCATGGACTGGGGGCTGGATCTTCGCATTTGCGAAGCTAAGGGGGTGTCCTTCGCAAATCTGTGTATCTAATGCACTGTTTGTATTTGCGACCAGTGCCTCGCATTTGCGGACATGGCATTTGTGAACACTAAGTAATCTTAACTAGTTTTCAATCAATTCCCATTACTTTTCATGAATTGTTAACATCAAATCTAAGAAATTTCATTGTAGAAATTAGGGGTTTCGGATAGAATTAAGGGATTTTCTAAAATTGAGATTTAGATCTCGAATTGAGGTCGGATTTCGAAACAAATCACATAACCGGGCTCGGGGGTGAATGGGTAATCGGGTTTGGTCTGAATCTCGGGCTTTGACCAAGCGAGCCCGGGGTTGATTTTTTCAATTTAACTAAAGATTGAATCGTTTTCACTCGTGGGTAGTTTCTAAAGCTTATTTTGAATTGTTTGAACGATATTTTGCTAGATTCGGTTGGTTTGGAGGCTTGTTCCAAAGAAAACGTCGTGGTTGAGTATTGATTTGGTTGCGGAAAGAGGTAAGTATCATGTTTAACTTTGCCTTGAGAGAATTAGGACTTGTTTGGTCTATTTGCTACGTGAACCTATGTGTAGAAACGGCGTATATGCGAGGTGACGAGTGCATATGTGTTGCCATGGGTTCAAGCATGCGGGTTGGGCTATTTACCTTTATATCTTTATTTATTCTATGTTATATTTCGTTACATGCTTTGATTTGCCACATGTCCTTGTTTGTTATTCATGCCTAGTTATTCATGCCTTGTTACCTGTCAATTAGTTGTTACATGTTTTGGTTCATTCATCCTTCAATCAATACCTGCTCATAGTACCTCTACAGTGTAACATCACGTGCCCGAGTCACGTGAGGTTGATGTTGAACTCTTTAAACAAAAGGGAGTTCTGGGCCAAAGTTAATTAATTCGTGTGGGCTCAATTTTGACAGATCCATCAACTGATTCTTGGTGCAAAGGCCCAACCCTAAATTCTTAATTGGTGCGGATCCTAATTCTTTTGACCCTTTATTGCAGATGCAAATCCAAGAATTTGAGGGACCACATGTGGCTATCCCTAAAGGCCCAACTGACGAACATTCTAATGGCCCATCTACCAAAGACTCTAATGGGCTGATTATTACTAACCAAATAGACATCAGGCAAATTTCTGGATCTCAATTGCCATCTTTGGAAGTGTTGATGTTTATGTCTTCGAAGGAGCAGACAAAAGAGATGAAGGAAGACCATTTTGATCCTATGCTTTTGGAACTCAATTCTTCTTCTCTTTCTACTGACTCTATTCTGAGCATTGAAGAGGACTTGGTACAGGTTCCTCTAATCTTGCACTCGGTCCAGGGAACTCAACTCATCAGAGAAGGGGAGTCATTGCATGGGGACGAGGGTAGCAAACAGTTGGTTATTTTTGGGGATCCATCTGCATGTATTGATGAAGAAGCTATTCCAATTGACATGCAAATACAAAGGGAGGAAGAAGAAGCTTCATTGTGGGTGCATATGAATGTTCTTAAACTAAGCAATTTGGGGTTGATTTTGAAGGGTGTGAAGGGGATGTCATGTCTTTATTCATGAAGATTGACAGTAGAAGGCACAAGAAGATGGAAGATACCACAACCTTAAGCAACACTGCAATCAAACCAAAAGGTCAGAAGCAATTAAAGAGGTTAAAATCATGCATCAAATATAAAGATGGGAAGTCTAGGGTCAGGGGGAGAGGCACCCTCAAAGTTGATTAATGAAGATCGATATACTGTCATGGAACGTGTGGGGATTGAATGATGGGGAGAAAAGGGGACTTATTAAAACTGCTCTAAATGAATGGAGATGTGATGTAGTGGTTCTTCAAGAAACAAAGATAGAAGGTGATAACTCTTGTTGCCAGACATTTATGGGGGAGTAGATGGGTGGATTTTGTCAATCTTGAAGCTATTGGTACTAGTGGGGAAATTCTTATCATGTGGGATAAAAGAATATTAGAAGGGGAGTTGATTACTTCTAGTAGTCAGAGTATCTCTTGTAGATTGACTGCAATAGGCCAAGATTTCTCATGGTTCATCAAAGGGATATATGCCTCAAATTCTAGAATTTAGAGGCAAGACTTATGGTGGGAGCTAGCAGCCTCAAAAGGGCTTTGTAATGGGCCATGGGTGGTTTGTGGGGATTTCAACACAACCATACACTCAAATGAAAGAAGCAACAACCACTGTCTAACCAGAGCTATGAGAGATTTCTCCGACACAATCAATGATCTACAGCTAGTAGATCCTCCACAGTCCAATTCTAGCTGGCATTTTGTGTTGTGAAGTAGGAAATTTACCAACTAAGTATTTGGGATTATAATTAGGTTCCAAGAACAAAGTTGCATATATATGTGAAGGGGTACTTGGATATATGTGAAAAGAGACTTACAAGGTGGAAAGCACAATACTTAACTCCTGCCCACCTACATTATGTCCTTATTTCCTATCCCAGCCAAAGTAAGGAGAAGAATTGACCAGCTGAGGAGGAACTTTATTTGGGAAGGCAACAGGGAGTCCAAAGGTTCCCATCTTGTCAACTGGAACACTCTCATCTCCAGCAAGACAGTTGGCGGTCTAGGCATTAGAAACTTAAGTTTGCAAAACAAGAGCCTCTTAATGAAATGGTTGTGGAGATTCAACACTGAGAAGCAAGCCTTATGGAGACAAGTTGTCACATGCGGGTATGAGCAATCAGGACATTGGAGCACCAAACCAATGAGAACTCCTTATGGAGTTGGCAATTGGAAAGCCATCAGGAATCTATGGAAGGAGTTTTCAACAAACACAGGTTTTAGGATAGGAAATGGGAGGAAGGTATCATTCTGGCATGATGATTGGATTGGTCATGGAGCATTGAAAGACCTTTTTCCTGATCTATTCAATCTCACCACTTCACCTAATGCCACAGTAGAAGAATCTTGGAGCTCCCAGGGCTGGAACCTAATTTTTAGAAGGCTTCTCAATGACTGGGAAGTCACTAGAGCTACTGAGATTCTTAAAATGCTAGAACGTTTTGCAGGATTAAGTGAGGCGGAGGACTCTCTTACATGGAAAGGAGGCAGTAGCTCTAAATTTACAGTTAAGCCAGCATACAACTATCTATCATCTAGAGGACATCCCAACAATCCTTGGCCTTGATAAAAGATTTGGAAGATCAAAGTACCATTCAAAGTTACTTGCTTTCATGGTTAGTGGTAAGAAAAGCCTGCCTCACTCTAGAAATTCTTCAAAGAAGAGGTATTCAGACTAGCTCTACATGCTTTCTATGTCAGCAGGAAGATGAAATCAATGAACATCTTTTCTTACATTATGTTGTCCAGGAAGATGAAACCAATGAACATCTTTTCTTACATTATGTTATTACTAGACAACTTTGGCAGCTCTTTATAGCACTAGCTGGTATTGTTTGGGTGATGTCCAAAGATATCATTGGCCTGATATGCAGCTGGAACAGTATTAGGGGAAGAACCTGTCACAAGGAATGGTGGAAGATTGTTCCAGTTTGCATATGGTGGACAATTTGGAACGAGAGGAATGCAAGATGTTTTGAAGGCAAGAGCAGTTCAACATAGAAAATCAAGAGTTCTTGCATTTCTCTTTTTCATTTTTGGTGTAAAGAACAGTTGAAAGGTGATGTAGAATCACTACTAGACCTTTTTGATTCTCTGTAAGATTTTCAGGGGTTATACTTGAAAATATTAGATACCAGCCCTGTTTTTTGGGTGCTGAAGAATATAATTGTCAACTTTTTCAAAAAAAATAGAGTATAAAGGATCGTGTGTGACAAAGGAGAGCACCTAAGTTGAAAAGAATTCAGAGTTTGTACTACAAAGGTTAAGATTGGATAATCAATTTAAACCAACCGATAATTCCAAGGTACAAAATAAAAATCAATATCAAGAAACTGGATACTATAGGCAGAGCAGCCAGCGAGCTGTAGACTTTCACAGAATAAAACTATGATTAAGTATCATTGAGCAAGAAAGGGCCCTCTTGGGAACTTTTTCTCAATGCTGTTTACATCTAACAAAACAGAGGAATAAAATTGTAAAGGGGGACAAACTAGCTCATTCAGCTTTTTATGCACTACTTTTTCTTTTTCTTGAGGGGGAGAAATATCTAACTGGGGTAAGCAATTGTTAATTAGCACTCTGGACGGCTTCTCAATGATTTAAATCTTCCTAGGGCGATATAAATTTTAACTCAAAACAAGAGCAAGGCTAAATGCACATACGCAGATCCAGTAGCACCAGAAAGAAGTTAATAAGTTTCAATATTTCTATTAAGATTCCATAAGAGATACAGTATTAAAGTCGCAAATATATGAAACTTCTTGTTCTGACAAACAAATTTTACTAGCTAAAATGCCCTCGCTAGATAAAAGAAAACTTGCCCTTTAGAAAGTATGTGTTAAATTACATGAAAGTTTCTTCCCAGAAAGAAGTTTTACAGACAAAATGCCCTTGCTTGATAAAAGAAAACTCGTGCTGTCATTCACCATAATATTTAACTTTCCTATTCCTAAGATTTCAATGTCACAAGGACAGAAAGACATGGGCATACATCTGTACAGTGTACACAAAGGCAAAGTATTGACACCATTTCAAACTATTCCTTCCTTACGAATGTTTAAATGTATAGACACCACATGTACAAAATGCTGATACTTCTAGCCACAATAGTTCCAAACTTACTGCTTTCACCGAGGAAAGAACATATTCTCTTCCAGGAAGGTTCAATACTTTTGACGGTACTCTTATTCTGTAAAAGTCATCACCTTTCAAAAGTTTCTGCATCACATAAAATTCACAAGAAAAGTTACAAATAAAACAAAAAGGGTGCCATGATTGTACGAACAGAAAATAGAATTACTTTGAAATCCTCCTTCTCTGTTTCAGTAAAAGCATTTCTGGAGAAGCGAAGCTTTGTCAGCGTTTGCGTCTGCAACAAGAAGTGCAAAAAATCTATTACTGGATGGTAAAAAGTCAAACATCAACCAGACATAGGTGGACAGTAAAAGTCAGCCAAGAATTATTGAAAGTGAAAAGCACAAAAAGCGACCAGATCCATTGGAGTTGAAGCGAAAAGTGAGTTCTTTGAAGTGAAGCGCACAATGTACGGGAATTCGAGAAATTAAAAAAAGTATCAACCATCTATGAATTTAGTACATTAAAAATTAAACTGCAATTAACATAACTAATTTCAGCATCCAATATACAACCATTATTAATCCAACTCAAAGATGATGTTCAAAAAAGCGACACAGAAATCAAGTTGTGGATAGCGAAAACTTCTCTAAAGCGCATGCCTTCACCCATGAAGCAATAATTCCCTCACTTCACATCTCTTCATCACTTTAAACACACACTTATTACCTTAGCTATTGGACTCTCTCTCCAACAAAATTTATTAGCAATTTTAATATGGGATGTTATTAAGATAAGAGTTGTTTCATGTGAAAATGATAGCTGGACAAAACTCTAGATAATTTACTGCTTCAAAGAATTTGAATAAAAGTGGGGCTCAAAGCACAATCTTGTTATAAAATATTGAAAAAGCTCTTCAACCTACCAAAGAGATTTCCTCTGTTCCACCTCCCTCAATTGAATGCTAGAGACATTTATATGGCATCATGAAAAGTTGAGTACTTACCTAAGTTTCTGGATAACTCTATCATTGCTAGCCCGCTACACAAGCTTTCTATAAGCCAAAGCTACCACATACTCTTCTCTTAAGTAGCTGCTAATGCCTTAAAACTTAAAAGCTTTTTATATCTAGCTGCAATTACCACAGAAGGCAGAAACAACTAATATCAATTCATAACGAGCCAGATCAGAACTTGTTACTCCTGCTAGTTGCTTGCTTGGGAAGTAATAAACTTAAACGACAGTTCAAAAAAAACAACAAAAAAAACACATGCCAATATAACACTTCTACACCCTTAGTAAGGAATGTTTCCTAATTCTAATCCCAAGAAATGGAACTGGCTCAACATCTCAATAAATGTAGAATGATTTTAACCCCAGATGTTTAAAGTCCAAAAAGTTGTCATATTTCAGCTTTAAATGATTTGCAAATGAATGTGAGATTGCATATCAGTAATTACGTCTTTTTTTTCAATTCCATTTGGACGGGTAATATCTTAAATAACTTCTCCTATCATTTCATTACTACTTAATATCTCATTGTGGCCATCTGATACAGATGGCATATATCTGTGAGATGCTAGTATGTTGTTTCTCTTGGTCTTTGAGAGGAGGCAAGTACTAAATTACAGAAAGAGTAATTTTCTCACCTAATTGCAAGAACTAGGATGGTATTTGAGAGGACATGACAAGAGGGGAGAGAGATAGGAACAGGTACAGGTTTATCTAGGCTCTCAACAGTTTTATCACTGACAACTCTAATTGAATAACTGAAACAAAAAACTTTTATTTTACCAATCAAACAAATGCACACCTCGACTATTCCATCGGGTAGCAGGTACCTCACACTAGCACACGTACCAGAAAATTCTGCTACCAAGGCTTAGGCTGATGGGAAGAATCACCTAGTGCTTTTTGCATCCCTGGGATTTGAGAACCTGAGAACTCATGGTTCTCCTTCCACTTCATTGACCACTAGGCCACACCCTTGGGTGCAACTTCTATTCAAAATATTAATGACAAGACGTAGCATGATTTAAGATACATACGCAACCTATTTATAAGCTGCTACAAAGTTGCTGTAATACAGCTTTACAAAAAAATGAAGTTGCTGCAACACTAAGAACAACATACTGCACACTGATGATAATTATCCCCCAGAATCTAACGAGAACTTGAAAATTTCAAGGCTACACCAGTATGGAAAAATTTTGAATGCTCCCAGGCACATTTCCCAAGACTAATTTCTTTCTAGTCTTGTCTTTCATCCTAACCACTTTTTCAGGGGAAATTTCGGTTGACTGGCCGGAATTTAAGCAGTGTTTTATCAACAAAAGTTTAAGATTATTAACCTTATTAGTCATGGGTGACAATATCATTTATTTTGCAGTGGGATTTAAGTCATATGATATTATTAGAAGTGTGACCAGAGCCGACGAGTGGTATGAATGGACGGAGCGCGGTAGGAACCTAATCAGAAGAACCACTTTCAACAGGAAGACAATGGCGTGGTTATGCGAGACATTGAAGGAAGCATCAAAAATCAAGGGCAATCATGTAAAGAGATGGAAATTTCATGATCATTTTTCTGAGTTTTTCTGTGCCAGGAACTATAACAATTATGCTCGATACATAACCATCATCAGCGTCCAAGGAAGAAGGAGATCAGTCATTATTATACCCGAGATGGCATTTAATACGGGATGGCTGGATATTGCATTAAAGATCGAAAGGTTCATTAATAACAAAAGCAACAGAACAGTTATAAATGCTCCAAGAATTACAGAGGAAGGGCTTTTGTACTCAGAAACAACCAGAAGACATAAATGGTCTTCTAGAGAAATGAATGAAGCCATGATCCAGACAGAAGGAGATACAATACGCATATCCGGAGAATCCAACCCAACACAAAACGTCCTTCTAGGCAGAAGTTTGGTGGGTAGCCTCCCAGAAGACATCTCTGATATCCCTGTTCTATCGGAGATACGCCGTTGGGCAAGCAGCACTTGGAAGCAAGCTCATGGTACCAACATATATGAGATGGGTCATAACCTATTTCTCTTTGAATTCTCTTCGAAAGTCACTGCCGAACATGTTCTGAGAGGTGATTGGAGCTGGAAAAAGCACAAAGTTAAACTTCAATGGTGGTCTCCGACAGCGGGTTCGGTGCCAAGAAACGAGAAGATTAATCAGGTATGGATCAGACTGATAGGGCTTCCTCTACACTTGTGGTCTCAAAAGGTGTTTAAAGAAGTTGGGGATTTCTGCGGTGGCTGGATCCAAATGAGGAAGAAACAGAGTTAAAAATCACTTGAAATGGGCAAGATTGAAGGTTAGAGGTGATGGAGGATTAGATCCAAAAGTCGTGAAGTTGGAGTTTGAAGGTATAGTCTCAGAGGTTCAGATCTGGTGCGAAACTCCGGTGCGTACCAGTACCGGAGTAGATGGAGGAGAGAGACAATCGGACCTTTGGGTAAAAGAGGACACCCATAGTACAAGGGGAGGGGCTCAATATAACTCTGATTTGACGGGGCACGTGGGAAGTTCAAAAGGTTATTTGAAGTCCACCCGTGACTTTTCACGTAAGAAGGGGTCTTCTGTACTCCCAGGTTTAAAAATGGGCCAACCAAACAATGTGAGGATTTTGGGCTCTAATATTTTGGCCCAATGCTTACCAGTAGAGAATACTTTTAGGGCTGGTAAAATAGAGCCCAGGCCTAACCCTTTTTTAGAGGAGATAGTAGCAAACGAATGGAGCACTTCACTAGAATCACAAGTTATAGCCTGCATAGAAGAGCATTCAGTGGAAGAAAATAACAGAGAAGCTTAAGAAGGAGATGGGGAGAAATTTCAGTAAGAGTTGATCGAAGAGGGCAATGCTTTGTCACTAATACAAGAGAAAGCAAGTCCAGGAGAAATACAGAGCATCAATAGCATACACATGCATGCAGAAGCCATGGTGAAAACTGTCAATTGGGCAATTGAAGAGGCAATACCTTTAAACTTGATGAGTTTAGAGGAAGAGAAGGACCCAGAATTTGATGCTACAATTTGGGTTCATCAGAACATCATCAGAGTTAGCAAGGAATTTAGCGAGGATTTCCATGGCGGTGAGAAAGAAGCTTTCGAGCTTTTTACAAAAATTGACAACAAAAGGCAAGGAAACAAAGGGAAGTCAACAGCACAGGTGATTTGAAACTCCAAAAGAAAGGGTTTCAAGGAATTGAAAGGGCCGGAGATGGAGAGTAGTTTCAAAAGCAATGGGACTAGAAGTAAGGGGGGATATCTCATTATAAAAGATCAATGAAGGTTAACATTTTTTCATGGAATGTTAGGGGGTTAAATCGACAAAGGAAGAGGAGTTTGGTGAGAAGTTTGATGCACAGCTGGAAAGCAGATGTTTTTGTTTCCAGGAGTCCAAATTAGAGGGGGATATCAGGGGGATTGTAAAAGAATTGTGGGCGGCCAAATTTGCACAATTAGAAGTTAGTGGGACTAGAGGGGGAATTATTGTCTTGTGGGACAGCAGATATTGATTATTGGGATGGGGAGGTTAGTAGTCTCGGAGCACACTCAATTACCTGTAAGTTTACTGGTAAGACTCAGGAGTTTTTTTGGCATTTATCTAGTGTATATGCACCTAATGACAGAATAAAAATGGAAGAAGTGTGGTGGGAGTTGGCACGGGCTAGGGGATTATTTGTTGGGCCATGGGTAGTTTGTGGAGATTTTAACACTGTGAGGTTCCCATCAGAAAAGAAAAACTGCAATAGAATCACAAGAGCCATGAAGGATTTCTCATAATTTATTGACGACATGGAATTGGTAGATCTACACTTAGCAGGAGGCAAGTACACTTGGAAAAAGGGGGATAGAAATGTTATAGGAGCAAGACTTCATAGATTTTTAATATCTAAAGAATGGGATGAAGGATTCAGGAACTGGAGGAGATTCATGACCAAAGACCCCTGAATGACGAGGAAATTTATGCAAAAACTTCCTTGTCTATGGAACTTGAGGAGTTTGCAAAACGTGAGGAGGTGGCTTGGAGGCAAAGAACCAGAACTTTATGGTTGAAACAAGGGGACATAAATACAATTTTTTTCACAGAACTGCAAATGCACACAGGAGATATAATAACATTGATCAACTGGTAGTAGAAGGGGAACCTGTTAACAACCAAGGAGATATTAAGAGAGAGATTGTCTCTTTTTACCAAAAACTATACTCTCAAGAACAGGAGTGGAGGCCACAGGGTAATCTTAGGAATTTCCCTATGATTACCCATGAGGACAATCAAATGTTGCAAAGTCCGTTTGAAATTCAGGAGATATGGGATAGTGTAAAGGCATGTGCAGGGGACAAAGCACCGGAATCTGACAGTTTTTCAATGGCTTTCTACCATCAATGTTGGGAAGTGGTGAATAAATAAGTGGTAGATGTTGTACAGAACTTTCCGGACCAAGGAATATTTGAGAAAAGTTTTAATGCTACCTTTGTAGCATTAATTCCTAAGAAGGTGGGAGCTAAAGAATTGAAGGACTTTAGACCAATTAGTCTGATAGGCAGTATTTACAAAATCATCTCCAAATTGCTGACAGGGAGGATTAAGAAAGTGGTGCACAAGTTGGTGGATACTCAACAAATGGCTTTCATTAGGGGCATACACATTATGGATGCCATTTTAATTGCCAATAAATGTGTTGATTCAAGAATTTTGAGCAAGGAACCTGGGATACTATGCAAACTAGATATTGAGAAGGCTTATGATCATCTGAACTGGAACTTTCTGCTGGAAACTTTGAGGAAGATGGCTTTTGGTGGTAGATGGGTGGGTTGGGTTAAGTACTGCAAAGCATTAGCACTGTGAGATTTTAAATTCTGATTAATGGGTCTCCTGCTGGGTTTTTTCCGTCCCAGACGGGTCTGAGACAGGGTGACCCATTGTCTCCCTTTTTATTTATCATAGCTATGGAAGGTTTGAATGATATGTTGAAGATTGCTCAATCAAATAATTGGATATGGGGCTTCAAGGTGAATTCTAGGGTAGACAGTAACATGGAGATTTCCCACTTACAATATGCAGATGATACCCTGGTGTTTTGTGAAGCTGACAGAGAACAACTGCAAATGCTGAGGGTTATATTTATTCTATTTGAAGCTACTTCTGGATTACACATTAACTGGTATAAAAGTTTTATTTATCTAGTTAATGAGGTTAGTGACTTACAAAACTTGGCTGTCATTCTTGGAGGCAATATTGGGACACTGCCCACAGTATATTTGGGGATGCCGCTGGGGTCCAAAAGCAAGACAAAAAAGATATGGAATGGGGTCTTAGAGAAATGTGAGAAGAAGCTAGCTCACGGGAAGAATCAGTATTTGTCTAGGGGAGGAAGATTAATTCTGATAAATATAATTCTTGATGCATTACCTACATATATGATGTCCCTATTCCCTATGCCAGTGAACATAGTGAACATAATAGATGCCTTGAGAAGAAATTTCTTATGGGAAGGCAACAGTGATAAAAAGAAAATCCATTTGGTCGGATGGAACTCCCTTACAGTTAACAAAAAGGCAGGGGGTAGGAATCAAGAGCTTAAGAGTACAGAATCAAAGTTTGATGATAAAATGGTTATGGAGATTTGCCTCAGAAGAACAATCCTTATGGAAGGAGGTAGTTAGAGAAAAAAATGTATTTACCAAGTATAATATGTACACTAAAAAAAAACATTTGGACACAACCCCAAATCTGCATGCATAATCTTGTTGTGTATCAATAGGGATTGTACAGGTTTATTTCTTAGTAGGTATCACATGACTTGAACCTCATCACTACTTCACGAGGCTAGTCTTAATACTTACCGAGTACCCGTTGTCTCGTACTCATACTACACTTCTGCATATTTTTGTGCAAATTCTGGCATTGGCTCGAGTGGACCTCAGGAGGGTGCCCAGTAGCTAATATAGGAGACATGAGGTAGTGTTGCATGGTTGTCCGCAGACCCTTTGAGTCCCCTTCCTTCTTTTATCATACTGTTATTTACATTTCAGACATTATTTGTAATATCGAGAGATTATGTTGTATCTTATTTTAGAGCTTATGACTCTGTACTACCGGGTTTTGGGAAAACTATTGTCGTAGTACTTCTGTGTTTGTTGTTGTTAAAGGATTCATTTCGCGTATTTATGCTATAGCAGTTATATTATATCTTATTATGCTTAGTTTGATCTATGTTTGGATATTGGCTTGTCTAGCATTGTGGGTTAGGTGTCATCACGACCTTTGGTGGGATTTTTTGACTGTGACAGTATCTACAAATCAAAGCTTAACTAAGGGTAAAAATTTGGGCTCTTCAAACTGCTATTTAATCTGGCTAGCATAGCACCTCTATAGTGTACCTCTTGAACTATCTGATTGATAATCAACGAGGCAGTTCTGCTCTGCTGCTGAAAAATACTCATATTCCTTTCACACCAGACACTATATATACAGCAAGCCAAAGCCATTCTTTATATAATTGCCCCTGAAAACCTCCATGTGTGCATGATCAACAGCCCATGCCAACCCACAGCTTTGCACAGTGGCGGATCGAGGATTTTGTGCAAGCGGGTTTAATCTTAGAAGTACATAACTTTAGTCGTAAAATAGTAGTTGTCAAATGAGTTCAAATAAAATATTTATACAAAATTTACGCAGCTTTAATCCTAATTTATACATATACACAGTATTATTTTTTGATGAAGCGGGTTCAGTTGAACCCGCTTGCCACCACGTGCGTCCGCCACTGGCTTTGCATATTAACCCCTTGCCAATGTAGCATCTTCTCCATATTGCAGCTGAATATTGACATGAAGAACAAATGCTCAATGGATTCATTTTCCAAGTTGCATAATGGACTCTTTATAGAAGTTGTGCCATTTATACATGCTCTACCTTAATATAGGGTAAAAGCCGGACAGACAATCCTAGCATGATCTTTTTTGGGTAAAGGAAAATTCTAGCATGATCTAGTTCTCACTAGATACTTCTTGTACAATTACAAGTATAAGGTCATTCCCACTCTAACAAAATGTCCATCTATAGCCATTGTTCTTTAACAACCACTATGATAGACTTAAATATTATTGCAAGACACCCAACAATTGTGAATATAAACAAGTGCTAGTACCCCACCCATCAATATCTCAACAACCTCATTCCAGAACCAAAAGGCTAAGTTTTCCTAGTCCCTCTGTCCAAATAACATTCTTGCAAGTCACATCTAGTCAAAGTCATCCAGAGTTATGCTTCACACGAGCAGCAGATACATGTAGTTACAGTAAATATTCTTAATATTACGGATAATGGATTGTATTTTGGAGTCATTACTTTGTACATTTTGTCTTTTAAAGTTGTTTAGTCGCATTACTTTTTTTAAATCAGATTGCAAGTCCGTGAAATTAACAAACTATCTTTATTATTAAGTAAACTGATATCAACCTGTGCTCTGCGATCTTTATATTACCCAACAATGTCTATAATTACGATTAAGGAGATAGTTTTCAACAAAAAATAATTACAATTACGTTGATAACTATATAAAAGTTTCAATCGTCAAAAGAAAGAATAATTAGGGGAAAACCTGGGAACCATGAGAAGGAGATTTGATGCGAGCAGTGAAGGTGCCGGCGGGGGAGAAATCTGAGTCACCGAAGGCATGTTCTAGAGTGAACTGGATCTTCGAATCTGAATCGGAACCCGACCCGGTAGACCTCTTCCGGGTCGACTGAACAGGAGAAGAAGGTGCTGAACCTACTTTGACGTCATTGGGATCAGCTGCACGGGATCGGATTCCACCTTCGAGACCGAACTCTTCATCGTCGACGAGAAGCTCGTCGGACTGGAACCCATCTGACGTCGTAAGGATCAACAGCAGGAAGAAACCCGCCCCAGTTACAGATTTGGTTCTCATTCTTGAAAGGAGTTTGAGACTTACAAGAGTGAGAAGCAAACACCTTTTGATGGTTTTTAGAGTGCGGACTAGCCGAGGTAAAGACAGCAGGGGATGACTTAGGGGTCATTTGGTAAGCTGACTAATAATAATTTTAAGTTTGATGTAATAAGGTGTTAATAAGGTGTTATATCCAATATTAAGTTATATTATGTTTAGTTGATGGTCATGGTATAAATTTAATTGATCACCCTATTTCACTTTATTCTGCGTACCAAACGAACCCTTAATAATAGTATTAGTATAGTGTTATTTGGTTTTATTATCTTTTAAAAAACAATAATAATAATAATAAATATAATAACTTAGGCTAACTGGTTATATCTAATACTAGTGAGGAATGGCCCGTGCTGAGCCCGGCCCAAAACTTCATAAGTTAGCAACTAATATTTACTTATGAGAATAATGAATAACTTTTGATGGAGAGTAACTTGTATTATGATCAAATGCGGATTTGAAATGTACCAGTTTATTTGTTATTCAAATATAATCCCCAATGACAATATTTTATTAGCTCGTAGAAAAATTCTCTCAAAAGTTCAAAAGTAGGGATTTTTTTCATGTATGTAAACTCAAGTAAGCTTAATGGGTATAGAGACTATTGATCAATAGGCAATCAATACTTATGTAATAGAAGCAACTAAAAAGGAATTCCATATGTACATTTATTTGTATCCTTTACCGTATTTTCGGATAGCGCACATTATAATTAACACAGTAGTAATAGAGCAATCCCTTTTAAGTTATCATGAAAAAACTGAGACGAATAGCAAAAGAATTTTCAATTAAAAAAAGTAAACGACTTAACTGCATTAAACTCATTGTGAATTACTTGTTTCGTATAACAATTTAAATAATGCTCTAGATTTCATATTTGCAGTGGGACAAACAATGACTTTGTTTCTATTTAGAAACTTCGATAGATCATAGAACGAAGAAAACAAATTCAAGCCAAAAAGGAGATCATAATTACTGGTGAGTCTTTGAGCAAGCACTATTTACATCAGTTACAGGACCAATATATTTTACCGGCTAACAAAAATATAAATATACATGCCAATAAGTTACATAAAGTGAAGTGCATTGACCATATTTTCTGCAATATTGGAAAACAAAAGGATATCAATAATGACAAGTGACAAAAGTAATTTGGTAGATAAAAAAAGTAGTAGGCTATTATTTGTGGTACCTGTCATACACAAGCTAGGGGGTTTGAAACACGTATGTACATAGCATCAGAAGACGTATATACAGGTAAACTACAAAGAAGATGGTGAATGCAAGAGAGACATAGAAATATAAAGTATTGAAACCTCATGCTAGCGACATTTTTTCATTGAAGTACATCAGTAGTTTATATTGAAAAGTATATATTGTATAATAGGAGAAAGTTCATAACCAAATTAAAACATAAGATTTTGTAGAATACTCAGTACAAATGAAGCAGTGCTACATTATAAGCAAGTCTTTGTTAGGCATAAAGAATGCATCAGCAGTTACTCTATATTAGCTGAAGGGCTTAGAGAAGTCTTTTTCAGGCATAAACAATGGAATATTATTGAAACCTGATAAAAGATGGTGTGCTCAAAATTTATCCAGCAATGATTAGCCAACACTAGTAACATAACAAAGCTTGTTAATTACTAAGCAGATTAAACGGATGCTAAGTAATGGAGACAATAAAAGAAGAAGCTAAGGTGACACTTTCTATAATTGAATCTAAAGACGATTCCTTCAATAAAATCTTAACTCATTTCCCTCATTTCACCCTCTTCTCACAACTAAAAAAAAAGAACAAAAAATAAGCCAACGAGGGGAGTGGCATGCTCAGACATTGTAGTTGAGGAGTGATATAAACTTATTGTTCTCTCAATCTTTACTTGTTTGTTTTGTTGGGGAGGGGGTGTATACGATAAAATACGCTATGCTAAGTGGCCTCCCAAGAGAATGACACGTGGAACTTAAGGCGAGGGATAGTAAGAACCGAAGGTAATTATCCTGTTTGTCACCATAAAGAATGACACTCATAAAGATGCAATAAATATCCTCCGACCGGTAGCATTTAATGGAGAATATTCTACAGCATTTAGTGCGTTGCCTGTTACAGAGAATTTGTCATTTATGCTCACCGTTACACCTTCATCAATGGCCTTCATAATTGACATTAAAGAAGGGCACGATCCTAGGACCTTGTTCCCTAGGCGTAGCTATAAATAGTAAGATTTGTTATCATTGTAAGGACACGACTTTTCTGGCAAACTTATGCTATAATTGATTAAAAGCTTTACACAATTTTACTTCCTTGTTCCTTGGTTTCATCACTGTTTTGCCCGGAAACTCTGCCTCCAAAATTACTATTTTTCGTGATTTCATCTTCATTTCAAGGTTAAGTATTGTGCATTTCTTTAATTATTTTATTATTTCAGGATCAAATTAATTCACTTGTCTAGAAATTACGTATAAATTAAACTGTATCGTTTTAGGGGTAAATAATTTGGCGCTCACCGTGGGGCCTAGATAGCCGTATAATTAAGTTGATCCTTACCTCTTTTACTAACGTGTTTTGATTATTTATCTTAGCAAAAAATCATTGGAAATGGCAGATAATGGTGTTAAGAAACACACATAATCTTGAGGTTCAAGAAGACCAGCCTCATCTCGAGGATTCGATCAGTGATACCCACAATGAGGGAAACGATGCCATGCCGGTCCACGACAGGCGGTACCCGTGATATGTTCGGGAGGCAACTCACGATGATGCTGAAAAGGATCATGTCGTTGATGCGGTAAGGGTCCTATAAGAGCAACAAGCGATCATTCTGGGCCACCCCACATGGCAGGATAAGGTATGACGGAGTTGAAGCATGCACTATCGGGAGCTTCCAAAAACGCGAATAGACGAGGTCCAGTTCCTTCCGGCGCTCCCGCAAATCAAACAACACAGAGGGTCGATAACAACACCCTGAGGGGCAAGGTTGGTTCCGATGGGGCTGTGGGGGAGCGGATCCAGCCCCAATAAAGAAAACAATCCCTTTAAGAATGAGCTCTTACGGTTTATGAGAGAAGTGAACGCCCGCATGGACCAAATCCCGGTGGCGCACCACTGGTGCTGAAAGGTCAGGACTCAAAGAAGTATACTCAGTTGCCGTACAAACCAAGCGCGACACCAGAATTAATCCCGAAGCCGTTTAAAATGCTTGACGTGCCAAAGTATGATGGAACTTCAGACCCTCAGGAGCATATTACCACATATACAATGGCGGTGAAGGGGAATTATTTAGCTCCTCACGAGATTGAATCTGTTTTGCTGAAAAAATTTGGAGAGACTTGACGTGGGGAGCCTTTAAGATGCTCGCAGATTCTTGATGTCATGAGGGGAGCCTTGACGTGGTATTCGTTGTTACCAAAGACTTCCATAGATTCCTTTAAGATGCTCGCAGATTCTTTTATTAAGGCTCATGCCGGGGCCAGAAAGGTGCAGGCCTGAAAGGCCGACATATTCAGAATTGCACAAGGAGAATTCGAGTTGCTACGAGAGTTCGTTACCCGATTCCAAAAGGAGAGGATGTTGCTCCCGGTTGTTCCGTATGAATGGGCGGCTGAAGCATTCACCAAGGGTCTGAATCTGAGAAGTTCAGACGCTTCCCGAAAACTAAAGAAAAGTTTGCTTGAGTTCCAAGCAACGACTTGGGCGAATGTCCACAACCGGTACGAGTCAAAGATAAGGATCGAAGATGATCAGGTTGGTTCCTCATCGTCGGCAAAAAGACGGGAGAAGAATAAAGAAAAATCAAAAAACAATTTTGACACAGACAAATGGTCTTTGAGAGGCTGGTTTTTGCCCTACGATCGGACCGAAGGCCGCGACAGAGGCTTTCGGTCAGCAGATAGGTTTGCTACCGATAGAAGGACTGATCGCGGTCGGAACAATAGATCATTGTAGGACAAAGAAGCATCAGGTACGCGGGATCCTTCCTACCCCAGGCTTTCAGAATACAATTTCAATGTCAGTATAGAAGAGTTGGTATATGTATGAGAAACATCAAAGAAGCACGGTTCCCGAAGCCGATGAGATCCGATCCCAGCCAGAGGGATCCCAACTTGTAGTGTGAATACCACAGGACGAATGGCCACCGGACTGGGGACTGCAGATATCTCCGGGAAGAAGTGGCGACACTATTGAAGAATGGGCATCTTAGAGAATTCTTAATCGACCGGGCCAAGAACAACTACCGTCACAAACGGGATAACGCGGAACCCTAGAAAGCAGGAGAGAGAGGATCCCCCGTGCCAGACGTCAACATAATCTTCGGGGGGAACAAGATCAACGGGGTCACCTTCTCGGCAGCAAAAAAGATAAAAGTATCAATAACCCATAGCAAGAGACTCCGGGAAGTTGCTGAAGATGACATCACTTTCACGGGGGAGGACGCATACGGATTGTTGCTACCGCATACCGATGCATTAGTAATCTCTTTAAATGAGCTAGACTTTAAAATCAAACGTGTTCTAATGGATCCAGGAAGTTCGGCCAATATCATATAATGGAGAGTATTAGAGCAAGCTAAACTCACCGAAAGCATCATTCCGGCCACAAAACTCCTCGTCGGATTCAACCTCGCGAGCGTGATAACCCGAGGAGAGATTTTGTTGCCCAGAATGCTGAAGGAGTGATGAAAATGACTCTTTTTGAAGTGGTGGATGGTGATATGGGATATAATATTATTTTAGGAAGACCATGGTTGCACGAGATGAGAGATGTATCGTCAATGTATCATCAGTTGCTGAAATTTCCAGTGCCAGAAAAAATTAAGCAGATAAGGGGAGACCAACCGGCGGCAAGGGAGATGAATGTGATTTTGGTCTCCAGTAGCAAAGGGAAGGAGCACGCGACATAGCAACTACAGGAACTGGCGCCCGCTCCCAAATCGAATGAAGTTAGCCCGGGAGTAGAAGCGTCAGAATCTTATCAGGTGTCAAGGTATTTCCAGGTACCAGAAGAGACGGATGCAACAAAATCCACGACGGAAGAACTCGAGCAATTTGCATTGTTTGAAAAGTTCTTAGAAAGGAAATTCCACTTGGGGACAGGACTGCACCCCGAGCTCAGGTTTGGCTTTATTGAATTTCTTAAATTTAATGCCGATAATTTTGCGTGGTCGCATGCGGACATGACAGGTATCCCAACAGAGCTATTCGTACACAAGCTAAGTTTGCATCCCAACATCCCTCCGGTAAGATAAAAGAAATGCCCTATTGCGGAGGCCAGGAATAAATTCGTCAAAGAAGAAGTAACTCACTTAATTGATATCGGTTCGATCCGAGAGGTAAAGTATCCAAACTGGCTAGCCAATGTAGTAGTAGTTCCTAAGAAGAACAGTAAATTTTACATGTGTGTAGATTATAAGGACTTGAATAAGGCGTGCCCGAAAGACTCGTTCCCACTGCCAAATATCGATCAAATGATTGATGCGATGGCTGGGCACAAGTTAATGAGTTTTCTCGATATTTATTCCGGGTACACCAAATTAAGATGAACCCGGAGGATCAGGAAAAGACTTCGTTCATAACGAATTTCGGCACATATTGCTATAAATGTGATACCCTTCGAGTTGAAGAACGCCGGAGCCACTTATCAGCGGCTCGTAAACAAGATGTTTGAAAAACAAATAGGGAAAACTATGGAAGTTTATATAGACGATATTTTCGTTAAGTATTTGAATGTAGGTGACCAACTTAAGCATCTGCAAGAAACCTTTAACATCCTAAGGAAGCATAACATGAAGCTTAACCCAGAGAAGTGCGTGTTCGGGGTCAGCTCCGGCAAGCTCCTAGGATTTCTGGTGTCACAAAGAGGGATTGAGGTAAACTCCGATAAGATCAAGGCCATCGAAGACATCCCGGACCAGCTGTCAAGCGAGAAAGAAGTCCAAAGGCTCACGGGGGAGATTGGCCGCTTTGAGCAGGTTCATTTCCCGGTCATCAGAGAAATGCCACCATTTCTTCGCATTGCTAAAAAATAAAAATAACTTCGAATGGACCCCGGAGTGCCAGCAGGCTTTGAGAGATTGAAAAGGTACTTGTCAAGCCCTCTGTTACTTTCGAAACCAAAGGAAGGTGAAACGTTGTTGGTCTACCTCGCAGTCTCGGAAGTAGCGATAAGTGTAGTTTTAGTCCGCGAGGATGAAGATACGTAATCTCCCATTTATTACGTCAGTAAAATTTTAACGGGAGAAGAAACTCACTACTCGCATTTGGAGAAGCTGGCCTTAGCTCTCGTAGTCACCGCTCAGAAGCTGAGGCCCTATTTCCAATATCACCCGATAGTCGTGGTGACCACATTTCCCCTGTGGGACATCCTTCACAAACCCAAACTCTCGGGTAGGTTGGCCAAATGGGCCGTCGAAATGAGTGAATTTGACATAGAATATAAACTAAGGACTGCGATTAAGTCACAAGTCTTGGCTGACTTTGTGGCCGATTTCAGTCCGGAATTGTTGCCTCTAGCAACCAAAGAGGCAGTAATGGTATCAAAATCGTCATCGGGAGTTTGGACCTTATTTATGGACGGAGCCTCCAATGTAAAAAGGGTCTGAGCTTGGCATAGTATTAACCACACCTTCAAGAGAAAACCTAAGGCAAGCCATCAGAACAGTCTCTTTAACTAACAATGAAGCGGAGCATGGGCCTTTGATTACAAGACTCGAACTGACACGGGGACTAGATTCTGAGGTTATAGAAATCAAGTGTGACTCACAACTGGTGGTAAATCAGGTCTACGGGATCTTCGAAACCAAAGAGGAACGCATATAACAATACATGGTGAAGGTCCAGGCTCTACTAGCTCGATTTCGGGAGTAGTCAATTACTCATATCCTGAGGGAAGAAAATGCAGAAGCAAATGCATTGGCTAACCTCGGTTCATCAACAGAAATGAATGGATCAGAGCCCGAGGCAGTAGTACAACTGATGCACTCGGTCCTGGGTGCAAATAGCTACTACGAGGTAAATACAACTAATTTGGTTTGGGACTAGAGGAATGAGATCATCGATTATCTCGATATTTGGGAGCATCCAAAGCTAATTATGTTATGCGAGAAGTTCACGAAGGGATATGCGAAAACCATTCGGGCGCAGATTCATTAGTGCTAAAACTGGTAAGGACAAGATATTATTAGCCCCGCATGGAATAAGACGTCAAAGCTTTTATACAAAAATGAGATAAGTGCCAACGCTATGCGCTGCTGGTACACCAACCGGCATAACCACTACATTCGGTTCTGTCTCCGTGGCTATTCATGAAGTGGGGGACGAATATCGTTGGACCGCTATCGCCAGCTCCCGGTAAGGTAAGATTTCTTTTAATTTTAACTTACTATTTTTCTAAGTGGGTGGAAGCATGTCCTTATCAAAAGATCGGCGAACGCGAAGTGGTGGATTTCTTGTGGGAAAACATAATTTGCAGGTTCGAAATACCAAAAGAAATAGCATGCGATAATGGGCCACAATTTATCGGCGCAAATATCACAAAGTTCCTTGAAGATTTGAAAATAAAAAGAATCACATCTTCACCCTATCATCCGAGCGCAAATGGTCAAGCAGAATCGATGAATAAAGTGATTATATAAAACCTCAAGAAAAGGTTGGAAGCGGCCAAAGGTAAATGGTCTGAGGAACTACCTGGAGTTTCATGGGCATACCGAACGACGGCCAAATCGAGCACAGGGGAAACTCCCTTTTCCCTTATGTACGGAGCAAAAGCCTTAATTTCTATAGAAGTAGGGGAGCCTACCTTGAGGTATTTCCAGGCAAGCGAAGAAGCAAATAACGAAGCGATGTTGGTCAACTTGGAGTTACTCGATGAGCGCAGAGACTTGGCACATATAAGGATGGCGGCACAAAGCAGAGAATGGAAAGATATTACAATCGAAGAGCCAACCTTTATTATTTTAAAGTGGGAGATTTGGTTTTAAGGAAAGTAACTCAAAACACCCAAGAACTCAACGCATGGAAGCTAGGCCCAACCTGGGAAGGCCCCTATCGGGTTTCAGCTATCATCGGGAATAGTTCGTATGAGTTAGAGAATTAGAATGGAGAAAAGTGGCCAAGCAATTGGAATGTGGCGCACCTCAAGAGATATTATTGCTGACAAACATCATCTGTACTGAAAGTATGTGTTGCACTCTTTTTCCCTTCGTCAAGTTTTTGTCCCAACTTGGTTTTTATGGCAAGGTTTTTAACGAGGCAACAACGAAAAGCATACTACGAAGAAAGTTTCAACGACAACAATAAGACCTTTAATAGCAAGGCACACAAGCGAAGAACTACTCCGGGGCGGTTAGATAATCTTTGGCTCGATAGCAAAATTCCCACCGGGAAAATAAGTTTGCTATTAAGCAAAGGTTACCCGACCGTTCAAGATCTTCTGGACCCACTAGGCCAGAAGATTGCTATAATATTTCCATGTGCGGGTTTCGGGCGTAGTGACGTCCAAGATCTTCTGGACCCACTGGGCCAAACCCTCAACCCTAGGTGGAACCTATCGAGTTGCTAAAATAGGCGAAAAGAGAAGGATCAGTCCAGATGTGAAAGAATTTCTAATAGAAGAAATATTAAACAAGGAACTTACGAGTGCGGTTCCATGATTCTAGAAAGGATAAAGCCATTGCCGGAATGATATCATTAGTGGAAACTGCGATGAACTGTTTCATCTACTCACGGTCATTGTCGTCATCCATGCTAGATAATAAAGCATGGTGACCATGTTTGCTGAAGTTTATCATTCCCTCGCAGAAGACTTTGGGGGAATAGAGACTCATCACATGAGCTAAGGATAGCTCATCTCCCGTCTCTCGGCACAAACGCCGAAGACAAGCAATCTTCCTCCACACAAAAAGATTTACTTGTGCCAAACACACCTGATAGCGGAGGCAGAACTCCGCAATAATGGAATCAAGCTCTCCACTCAAAGAAAAAGCACCCAAAGTAAAGGGATATATGTAAAAATATGTAAAACCCTCCCTGGGTAGGGTTACTCGCTCTGTTAGATCAAGAGAAACAATGTCCAAATCTTGGCAGCGACAATCTTCCTTCATAATAGAAATACTGGAAGGACAGATGGAAGAAGAGTATCTGCCAATGATCCATGTGCGAGGGTTAGCCGAAGGGAATTTCTCTTCAAAGCCTTTTGTTGTAACAAGACTTCTAGGGATGATGGTGCCCACTGTTGGAGGAGCAGTGTCCTCAGCTTTGCTCTTGCCCGTTGAAGAGTTGGTATTATTTGAAGAAGAAACCATTATATGTTATGGATGAAGGAAAAGCTTTTTCCTTTAAAGGAAGTTAAAGAAAGGTGGAAGAATAATAAAGAGAGTTTTAGGGAGTTTGAAGAGTTATGGAGTATGAGTGAAGAAGGTTGATACGTATAAGTAAAGGTTTAGGCAGCTAAATTCGTGGCAATGATTACCTCGATAACCAGAAAAAGCTATGCCGAATCGTAGGATGATACGTGTTCGGGGCATTAAATGCAGAGAGACGTGTGTCTAATCAACCGTCAGAAGCTTTTCAGAAGTAATCATAGTAGTTCCCGCCAAAAAGAGTGTTTCTACCAGCTTCCCGGTGACACAAAGTTATGTCACCGAAAAGTAGGGGGACTATCTTTATTCGGTAAGCTATGTTAAGTGGCCACTTAAGAGAATGACACGTGAAACTTAAGGCAGGGGATAGTAAGTGTAAAACCCCAAAAAATTTTGAAGTATTTTAGGGTAAATCCCCGTAAAATTTGCAAGTGAATTCAAGGTTTCGTGGTGCCGGAGTAGGCTTACGTATTTGAGGATGGTATAAGATCTTCGCGATGAGCTTGCTCGCCGCGGTTTGGATTTTTTGGGTTGAACAATACACCGAAAAGTAAACGAAATTTTTTGGCAGAAAAGCGCATTTATGCGGTCCATTATGCGACCGCATAATCACTCTGCGGGCCGCATAATGGCCGTAAAAGTGAGCAGGAGAAGGGCGAGTCTGGGGGCAATTATGCGGTGCATTATGCGATCGCATAACAGTTATGCGGACCGCATAGTGACCGCATACACGGACAACTTTTTGATCATTTTGGTCTGTAATTATGCGACCGATATGCGGTCCGCATATCTATTATGCGGTCCGCATATCTATTATGCGGTCGCATATGCGACCGCAGAACCTGTTCTGGAGCTCCATTTTTGGGTTTTTAAAACCTGACCCTACTTCGTTAAATACACGCTTTGGGTCATTTTGAGCAAAAATCTAATATTTTAGAGATAAGGGAGAGTGTTTTAGAGAGAGAGGAAAACTCTAGGCTAATTATTCATCAAGTCTTGCTCAAATCTTGGAAGATTAACAAGGAAAACCCACAAGTTATTCATCTAAGAGGTAATGTTCCATACCCTAGTTTTCAATTTTGAATTTGGGTAGAAGATGGTTGATTAGGAGTATGATTCATAGGTATGAGATTATTATTTATACATGCATGTACCAATAAGAATTGTGGAAAGATTGTTGAGCTGAAATAAGTAAGGATTGGGTTATGGAGTGAAGGAAAACTTGTAGAAGAACCCTGTAGTTAAATTTGCACACCTAGTGTCTGTAAAATGCTCAAATGAAATGAGACCATGAATATCTTCCTAAATATGGTTCAATTTTATTATGCCTCAAAATAGATCTAGATTGCTAAGAATTCCGGATCATTCTAGAGTTAAGGAAGCTCGATTGAGGTATTTTGGCTAAACTTTCTCTCTTGGAATTGAATTCCATAATGTTTCCGTAAGTTTCAAAGTATGGGTTGCGTATTAAAAGGTTATGGATTTGAGTCGTGTTTCAATGAAAGATAGTATGCCAAATTGTGTGAGAAATCTCAATATTCTTAAGACTCTTAATTGCTCATATGTATACCTAAAGTCTTGATTTAGAAATGTCTTATTGTTGATAATCTATAAAGATAGTTGGAAGTGAAATAAGTTAAGTGGGGATATAGAGTGTGGCCAACGTGTCAAGAATTTAAGTTATGATTGTGTCTAGTAGTGCAAATGATTTGAGAAGATGCGATAAAGAATGTGAAATGAGCCTCGACTTAATTGTTTAAAAATGACTTCGAAGATAGAATTATCTAAAAGCTTTTGTACTCAATTCATGCCCATTAGTGGTTGCTTTAACTAATGCTTTGCCTTATAAATATATCTAGTGTGATTCAAGTTCTATATACTCATATGTTGAACTGGTACATTGTCATTGCTAGGGAAGAGCATTGTAAGAATAAATGGTGTATTGATTGTTTATGATTTTCATGTGTGTTTCTATTGTTGGATGGTATGCCTCATTCTTTGGGAAGAAACCATTTGTGTTTGAAGTTTCCATTTCAAATGGATTTGAAGTATATAATTTCTGAAATATCCTATATGTTAATACTTGATGGTGATCTTTGAAATTGAAAGAGGTGAAAGTATGAAATATGAAATACGGCCATCGTGCCAGGAATAAAGAATCTTGTGAATGGCCTAATGAGCCAAGAAAATATTGTCGTTGTGAATGACTTGGAATACTAATGAGAATTTATACAATGTGAAAGATGTTGAGGTGAGTACAATTGTATTTATGATATTTCTGTTTGCAAATCAAATCAAAAATATTTTTGGGAGCATCATTAGCAAAACCGAGGAAGGGTGGGTCATAAGGCCTACACCTGAAACTACACGTGCCAGTGTAGAGGTGGATTGTGATTATTCCCCTTATTTGAGATAAAATTGGAACCTTTGGGAAATTGTGATATTATTCCCCTTAATTGGGATGAAACTGGAACCTTTGTGGATTGGGAAAGTCAACTCGCATGTCATATATGGGAAGGCGACCTAGCTGATCGGGTGGAGATCAGACGCCATATTGCGCA